>NC_134107.1:5137036-5322036 GCF_040939455.1 Microcebus murinus | reverse complement strand
GCCATGGCGGGGCGGGTGCCAAGCGCTCCAGGCTGGCGGAGCGCGCGCGGCCCCTTTATAGCGGCGCCCGGGAAGGGGGGCGGCCGGGGGCGCTCAGCACCGCCCCGGCTCCAGGCGGCCGGCCGCGCCCCATCGATCGGGAAGGTCAGGGCCGCCCCCCCAGCTGTCACCGGCCCGCCTCCTGCTCCCACCGCCACGTCGGCGCCCCTCAGGCTGGGGAAGGGTGGGGGCTCAGCTGGGGCGCAGGCGGGCTCAGGAAGGGCTGGGGAGCGCGAAGAGGGCCGTCTTGGTCCCGAGGGGAGGGCAGGGACGAAGGGCGTGGTGGTTCGGGACAAGCGGAGGGAACAGCACGTGCAAAGCCTCAGAGCAACACCACCGCGCCTTGGAGACGGGCCAGGTGGGTGCCGCGGGGCCAGGCGCCCCGGAGCGGAGCGGGGCTTGGGCAGGGAGAGGTGGGCGACTGAGGGCGCTGGGGCTGCTCAGCGGAGGCCGGCTGGGAGAGGTCACGGTGGCGGCTTGCTTCTTCCAGAGCGGCGGGGCGCACCTGCCACCTAAGACAGGCCTAGCTCCGTCACTGCGCAGGGCTGCGCCTTTCCCACTGGACTGGCACTGCCCAGCCCGGGCACCCACCATTCCCCCGTCTGTCCCCGTGACCCGGCCACTCCGGGACCCTGCAGGCGGGATCACAGCGTTCTTGCCTCTCTGGCTCCGTCCCCCGAGCCGTGTCCTCAAGGCTGCTCCACGTGTAGCACTGTGGGAGTTTCATTCCTGTTCCCCGCTGAGTGACGTTCCACTGTGTGGACGGACCATGCCCACTCACCACCGCCTGTCCTCCCACCGGGAGCCGCCACCCCCCTACCCCCGGCTGCGGTGGACACGGGTGTGCAAACGGCTCCTGGACACACTGTTTTCACCCTTCTGGGTCGAGACTGAGGAGTGGCATCACCTGGGAGTCCCGCTGTAGACACTTTGAGGAGGGCCGGGCGCGGTGGCGCACGCCTATAATGCCAGCACTCTGGGAGGCCAAGGTGGACGGATCCTTTGAACTCAGGAGTTCGAGACCAGCCTGAGCAAGAGCAAGACCCCGTCTCTACTATAAATAAAAAGAAATTAATTGGCCAACTAATATATGTAGAAAAAATGAGCCGGGCATGGTGGCACACACCTGTAGTCCCAGCTACTCGAGAGGCTGAGGCAGGAGGATCGCTTGAGCCCAGGAGATTGAGGTTGCTGTGAGCTCGGCTAAGGCCACGGCACTCACTCTAGCCTGGGCAACAAAGCCAGACTCTGACTCAAAAAAAAAAAAAGAAAGAAAGAAATTAGCTGGACAACTAAAAATATATTTTAAAAAGTAGCCGGGCATGGTGGCGCATGCCTGTAGTCCCAGCTACTCGGGAGGCTGAGGCAGGAGGATTGCTTGAGCCCAGGAGATTGAGGTTGCTGTGAGCTAGGCTGAGCTAGGCTAGGATTACAGGCATGAGCCACCTTTCCCGGCCAATTTATTCTTTTTAATTCTATTATAAATGGAATAATTTCTTATTTTCATTTTTGCATTGTCTGCTGCTAATGTGTAGAAATAGAGCTGATTTTTATCTGCTGACCCTGTGTCCTGCAACTTTGCTGAATTTGTTAGCTCTAACAGGATTTTTGTTTTCTTTTATTTGAGACAGAGTCTCGCTTTGTTGCCCAGGCTAGAGTGAGTGCCGTGGCGTCAGCCTAGCTCACAGCAACCTCAAACTCCTGGGCTCAAGCGATCCTTCTGCCTCAGCCTCCCGAATAGCTGGGACCAGGCATGCGCCACCATGCCCGGCTAATTTTATTTATATATACATATATATATATATATATATATATATATATATATATATATATGTATGTATGTTTAGTTGGCCAATTAATTTCTTTCTATTTATAGTAGAGATGGGGTCTCGCTCTTGCTCAGGCTGGTTTTGAACTCATGACCTTGAGCAATCCACCTGCCTTGGACTCCCAGAGTACTAGGATTACAGGAGTGAGCCACCGTGCCCGGCCTTTTGTAGCATTTTAAAAATGATTGTTTGCTCATATTTTGTTGAGAATTTTTATATCTATATTCATAAGAGATATTCATCTGCAGTTTTATTTTTTGATATCATTACTGTTGTATTTTGAGAGTTCTTCATATATTTTATATACAAGCCATTTGCTGGATATAGGATTTGCTAATACTTTCTTTCATTCTGTGGCTGGAAATTTTTAATTTCGGTGAAGTCCAGTTCCTCTGCTTTTTCCATTTGTAGATTGTGCCCTCGGTATCACGTCTGTAAACTCTGCCTGATCCCAGGTCACGGGGATCTTTTCCCATCTCTTCTTCCAAAATTTTAATAGTTCCCCTTCCCTCCCCTCTCCTCTCCTCTCCCTCTTCTTTGCTTTCTTTCTTTTTCTTTTTTTTTTGAGACAGAGTCTCGCTCTGTTGTCCAGGCTAGAGTGAGTGCCGTGGCGTCAGCCTAGCTCACAGCAACCTCAATCTCCTGGGCTCAAGCAATCCTCCTGCCTCAGCCTCCCAAGTAGGTGGGACCATAGGTATACGCCACCACGCCTGGCTAATTTTTTGTTTCCATTTTCAGTTGACTGGCTAATTTTTTTTTTCTATTTTTAGTAGAGGTGGGGTCTCACTCTTGCTCTGGCTACTCTCAGACTCCTAGCCTCAAGCGATCCTCCCGCCTCAGCCTCCCAGAGTGCTAGGATTACAGGCATGAGCCACCTCGCCCAGTCTAAAGTATGAGGTTTAGATCAAGGTTTTTTGCTTTTTTTGCATATGGATATCCAATTGTTTTGGTACCTTTTGTTGAAAAGACTATTCTTTCTTCTCTCTGCACTTTTTGCATAGTTGTAAAATCATATTGGTGTGAATCTACTCTTGGACTGTGTGTTCTGTTCCCTAGATCTATGGGTGTATCCTTCATCTGTACCATGCTGTCGTTTGTTTGTTTGTTTGTTTAGAGACAAGGTCTCCCTCTGCCGCCCTGAGTAGAGTGCCGTGGCGTCAGCCTGGCTCACAGCAGCCTCCAACTCCTGGGCTCGAGCCATCCTCCTGCCTCAGCCTCCAAAGTGGCTGGAACTGCAGGTGTCACCGTGTGCAGCCAGCCCTGTGAGTTTCGGGAAATGTGCTCAGGCCTGTAAGCACCTTCAGCACCATCACTCCCCCAAAATCCCCCGAGCCCCTTTTCTACCAGTCCCGACTCCTTGCCCCGGCAGCCACAACCCAGCGTGCACCGGCGCCGCACAACAGACCTTCCAAACACGGGAGGCGAAAACGGACAGAACCGAAAAGGGAAATTGCAAAGCCCGCAGTTGCACTTGGAGACGTCAATAATCCTCTCCCACTAATGAACAGAACTGACAGGAAATTAGCCAGGACACAGACGCTCCGTCTGGACGGCACCATGCCGACCCGGCTGGCATTTACAGAGCTCGCCCCCGGTAACCGCAGAATGCACACGCTCTCTTCACGTGCAGGCGGAACCGTGGTCCAGACAGACCACAGTCTGGGTCATACGGTATGCCTTAACACATCTAAAACAACCGAGATCACACAAAGCATATTCTCTCGCCGCCATGAGATCAAACTAAAAATGAGTAACAGGCCAGACGCGGTGGCTCACACCTGTCATCCCAGCACTCTGGGAGGCCGAGGCCGGTAGATCGTTTGAGCTCAGGAGTTCGAGACCAGCCTGAGCAAGAGCGAGACCCCATCTCTAAAAAAAAAAAAAAAAAAAAAAAAAAAAACAGAAAGAAATTAACTGGGCAACTAATATATATAGAAAAAATTAGCCGGGCGTGGTGGCGCACGCCTGTACTCTCAGCTACTCGGGAGGCTGAGGCAGGAGGATCGCTTGAGCCCAGGAGTTGGAGGTTGCTGTGAGCGAGGCTGATGCCACGGCACTCACTCCAGCCTGGGCAACAAAGCGAGACTCTGTCTCAATAAATAAATAAATAAATAAAACTCAGAAAGTGAAGAAGGGAAGAGGACTTCCTTAACACAATAAGACCGCCTACGAAACGCCACGGCGACACCTCCGTTCATGGTGGGGGCCTGAACACTCCCCCACAAGGCTGAGGACAAGGCAAGGACGTCTGTTCCTACCACTGCCGCAGAGTGCCGCACTCAAGTCCCACTCCGTACAATGTGGGGCAGGGAAGGACTGAAGGAAGGAGGAGGGAGGGAGGCCGCTGAGGTTAAAGGGAAGAAATAAATCTGTCCACTCATGAACAAGATAATTGTCTGTGTAGAACTTCTGAAGCTACCTAAAAAAAAAAAATCCTTGAATTAACAGTGAGTTCAGCCGGGCGTGGTGGCGCATGCCTGTAGTCCCAGCTACTTGGGGAGGCTGAGGCAGGAGGATCGCTTGAGCCCAGGAGTTGGAGGTTGCTGTGAGCTAGGCTGACGCCACGGCACTCACTCTAGCCTGGGCAACAAAGCGAGACTCTGTCTCAAAAACAAAAACAAAAACAAAAAAAAAACAGTGAGTTTAGCGCCATCAAGTGATACAAGGTCAACACACAAAAACTGTATTTCTATACACTATCAGCGAATAAGTGAAAACACAGCTTTTTTTTTTTTTTTTTTTTTTTTTTGAGACAGGCTCTCTCTGTCACCTAGTCTGGACAGCATGATCATAGCTCACAGCAGCCTCGAACTCTTGGGTTCAAGTGATCCTCCTGCCTCAGCCTCCCAAGTGACTGAGTCTACAGGTGGGCCCCACCACACTCAGCTGATTTTTCTATTATTTTTGTTTTGTTTTTTTGAGACAGAGTCTTACTTTCTTGCCCAGGCGTGGTGGCTCACGCCTGTAATCCTAGCACTCTGGGAGGCTGAGGCAGGCAGATTGCTCACAGTCAGGAGTTCAAAACCAGCCTGAGCAAGAGCGAGACCCCGTCTCTACCATAAATAGAAAGAAATTAATTGGCCAACTAATATATATAGAAAAAATTAGCTGGGCATGGTGGCACATGCCTGTAGTCCCAGCTACTCGGGAGGCTGAGGCAGGAGGATCGCTTGAGCCCAGGAGTTTGAGGTTGCTGTGAGCTAGGCTGACGCCACGGCACTCGCTCTAGCCTGGGCAACAAAGCGAGACTCTGTCTCAAAAAAAATAAAAAGTCCTGGGCTCAAGCGATCTTCCTGTCTCAGCCTCCCAAGTAGCTGGGACTACAGGCATGCACCACCATAATCGGCCAATTTTTCCTATATATTTTTATTTGGCCAATTAAATTCTTTCTATTTTTAGTAGAGACGGGGTCTCACTCTTGCTCAGGCTGGTTTTGAACTCCTGACCGTGAGCAATCTGCCTGCCTTGCCCTCCCAGATTGCTAGGATTACAGGCATGAGCCACCGCACCCGGCCTATTATTATTTTTTGTAGAGATGGGGTCTCACTATGTTGCTCAGGCTGGTCTTGAACTCCTGGCCTCAAGCAATCCTCCCACCTCAGCCTCCCAAAGTGCTAGGATTACAGGCGTGAGCCACCGCGCCCGGCCCGGCCCCAAAATTTTTAAAAATTTTAAAGAGGACCTCAACTCATACCTTACACATTAAAAAATGAACTCAAATATGCTGTTAGGACAGACCGCTGGCTGGAGGGAAGTCTCTGCAAATCTCTGCAAATCACACATGTGCAACGATGCTTCCCCACTCTAGTGGGCGGGGGCATGCCACTGTGATTTTTATTGTGATTTTCATGGTGGCTCATAATGGCCAACACTTCTCTCACATGCCTATCGACCCTCTTTTGTGGCTCGTGCCTGCTCAGGACCTTTTCTTTTCTTTTCTTTTCTTTTTTTTTGAAACAGAGTCTCACTCTGTTGCCCAGGCTAGAGTGAGTGCCGTGGCGTCAGCCTAGCTCACAGCAACCTCAAACTCCTGGGCTCAAGTGATCCTCCTGCCTCAGCCTCCCAAGTAGCTGGGACTGCAGGCATGCGCCACCATGCCTGGCTAATTTGTTCTATATATTTTTAGTTGGCCAATTAATTTCTTTCTATTTATAGTAGAGACGGGGTCTCGCTCTTTCTCAGGCTGGTTTCGAACTCCTGACCTCGAGCGATCCTCTGGCCTCGGCCTCCCAGAGTGCTAGGATTATAGCACCTTTGCTTTTTTCAGAGCAGAGTGGTGTGTCTCTTCTTTCCGGTTTGACCGAGAGCTCCTCACATCCTCGTCAGAGAGTGGGACCTCCCGCGTCACTTCCAGGCGGGGCTTGCTTTGCACTGCCTTGATGGTGGCAGTCCCATCCTGGGGGCCACTTAAGGGAATTCCAGGCAGGCCAGAGGCTGGGCTGGACTCCCCGCTGGGCGCCCGGTCCTGCCAAGCCTCTGTCCTATGAGAGAAGAAACTGCCGCTGCCCTGGTCCCTTTTCTCTTGCTCGCTGAGTCACAGGGAGGAAGGGCTGCCTGTCCCACGCAGCCACCAGGAGGAGGGGCTCGGGCCAACGTTGAAGGCAGCTGGCGGCTGGCGGCCTCTCTGCGCCCTCCTCTGGCACACGGCTTTCCCCTGCACACCTTGCAGCGCGACTGTGAGTGTCGTCGTGTCTGAGTCATCCCTGAGTCCTTGTTTTCTCTCTCTTTTTTTTTTTGAGACAGAGTCTCACTCTGTTGCCCAGGCTAGAGTGAGTGCCGTGGCGTCAGCCTAGCTCACAGCAACCTCAATCTCCTGGGCTCAAGCAATCCTCCTGCCTCAGCCTCCCGAGTAGCTGGGACTACAGGCATGCGCCACCATGCCCGGCTGATTTTTTCTATATATTTTTAGTTGGCCAATTAATTTCTTTCTATTTTTAGTAGAGACGGGGTCTCGCTCTTGCTCAGGCTGGTTTCGAACTCCTGACCTCGAGCAATCCTCCCGCCTCGGCCTCCCAGAGAGCTAGGATTACAGGCGTGAGCCACTGCGCCCGGCCTTTTTTTTTTTTTTTTTTTTTGAGACAGAGACTCACTCTGTTGCCCAGGCTAGAGTGAGTGCCGTGGCGTCAGCCTGGCTCACAGCAACCTCAGACTCCTGGGCTCAAGCGATCCTCCTGCCTCAGACTCCCAAGTAGCTGGGACTACAGGCATGCGCCACCATGCCCGGCTAATTTTTTCTCTTATTTTTTTAGTTGTCCTGCTAATTTCTTTCTATATTTATAGTAGAGTCGGGGTCTCGCTCTTGCTCAGGCTGGTCTCAAACTCCTGAGCTCAACCGATCCTCCTGCCTCGGCTTCCCAGAGTGCTGGGATGACAGGCGTGAGCCACCGCGCCCGGCCTGCCCTGATACCTTTGGAATCAGGATCCAGGGCTACAGGCCCCTCCTGAGCCCGCTGAGGCCCAGGAAGGGAGATGCCGGGCGGGGTGTGCATCTGGCGCCCTGGAGGGGTGCAGCCCTTCGCCCACCTGAGGGCCTTTGTTAACAGGGCTGCGAAAATATCTCAGGCCATGTGTCACCTGATTTTATTCAGTCTGTAAGGAAAATTCTCTCTCTACTACGTCTTCCATGTGCTTTCTTTCCATGTCCCCGGCTGTCCTCCCTCCCTTCTCTGGCCACCTCTTACAGCAGGTCTCCCTGCGGGGGCCGGCTCCCAGCAGAGCCCGTGGAGCTCCAACGGTTCTGCATGGGCAGCCAGGGGAGATGCGCCCACGGTGGGCCGGGCAGCAGGGACAGCCCTCAGGAGGGCGCCCCGGCCGTGCCACGCAGTCTCGGGAGGGCCGTCTATACCCCAGGCAAGGAGGGCACCCACGGCGGTAGGTAGCCAGGAGGGAGGTGCCTGCCCAGCTTGGGAGGGGAATGGGGCGACACCCCCTGCGACAGGTCAGACCGCAGCTGCGGGTTGACGGAGGCGCCGGGCAGGGCTGGGGTGCAGGGCCCGAACCGGGTCTGCCCAGGGGTTGACTCGGGGCGTGCGCCCTGGGCCGGGTCGCCCCACGGAGCCAAGGCGGGTCCGCGGGGAGGCGGCAGCTCGAAGTCGCTGCGGGGCGGGAGGTTTCCGCACGTCCCCCTCGAACGGCCCGGGAAAGAGGCCCGGGTGGAGCAGTAGCGCCGGCTCCGCCTCGACCAGAGGCTGGGCTGCTCGGTGCGCGTGGAGGTGGCCGCCACTCGGGGCGCGTGCAGGGGGCCGGCGGGGCGGCGCTGGCGTCGGTGCCCGGGAGCCCCTGGGTTTTGGGTCCGGCCGAGCCTCCATCTCTATGTGCTTCTCGGGGTGCAGAGCCACGCGGCATCCCCACCACCACCGACCGTGCGCGGCACCAGCCACCTCTCTTGACTCCCATCCCTCCGGGCCGTTGCATCTTCCTACCTGCCCGTCTCCCCCAGCGCGGAAGTCCGAGGAGCGCAAATCCGGGGCGCACGGTGGAGCGCCGCGGGGCCCGGGGGCGGGGCGGAGGCGGGCCGGGGCGGGGCGGGGCTCCCGGGGTGCCCGGCCGGCCCAGCCCGCGGAGATCGGCGCCCGCCGGGGCGCGTGCGGCGGGCGCGCCATGGGGAACCGCAGCGCCGCGGATGCGGGCGGACTGCTGGCGGGGCGCGGGCCGGGCGCGGGGGCCCCGGGGGCGGCTGCGGGGCTGGCGGGGCCCGGCGCGGCGGCGGCGCTGGCGGGGGGCGTGCTGCTCATCGGCGCGGTGCTCGCGGGGAACTCGCTGGTGTGCGTGAGCGTGGCCTCCGAGCGCGCCCTGCAGACGCCCACCAACTACTTTATCTTGAGCCTGGCGGCCGCCGACCTCCTACTCGCCCTCCTGGTGCTACCGCTCTTCGTCTACTCCGAGGTGAGCGCTGCGTCCCCGGCCCCGGCGCCCGCGCCTCCTCGCCGGCCGGCCCATTCCCCCTCCCTGTCCCTGTCCCTGTCCCTGCCCAGAACCCGGCGCGACCGTCCGCCCCCAACTCCCCCCGTCTTGGCATCTGCTACCACAGATATGCTTCTGTCCTTCGAGCCAGGGACCCCAAGACTTTGCCCATCAAGTCCTGCGCCCCCCTCCCTAGCCCCTGCCTACCCCCCTGGGGAGCCACCTGGACAGACAGGCTTAGCCCTGGCCGCAGGGACACACACAGACCACTGCACACGGTGGCCACTCTCTCCAGCACACTGGGCACCCCACGGATAGGAAACCCAGCCACACACAGCTCAACTGGGGGGGAGGGGAGGGAGGGAGGCCTGGTCAGGAGGACAGAGCCCCCCAGGGGAGGGGTGAGGCAGAGCCCCAGGAGCCCTGGAGCCTCCACCACCAACCAGATCTGGCCCTGGGGTGGGTCCACCGCGGTGCCAACCCCTCTGTTTGAGATTGGGTGAGAGAAAAGCAGCTCAGGTCTGGGGACCGGGTGTCCTGGACTGTGGGGGAGGGGGACTTGGTGTCTAAGGTGGACGGGGTGAGTGCTAGCAGGCTGGCTGGGGCAGAAGAGGCCAGCACGCAAGGGCACGCCCGACAGACGTCACAGTGACGGCTCTTAAGCTCCTAATCGTCCCAAATCAGGGAAGGGATTAGAGGGGGCGGCCGTCTGCCCCTTTGCCCTTGGAGAGGGCTATGTCCCCACGCCTGAGCCTGTGCTAGGATGGTGCCGGGTCTTCATGTTTTGTAAAGTAACTCATCCTCAAGACAATTATGCTGTGGATAGTATCATCACCCTCATCTCACAGATGAGCAAAGTAGCCAACGTCTCCAACCGGGCCAGGGCTTAAGGACGCAGGCTGCCTCTGCTGCAGCCTCCAGGCCCAGCAGGTGCCTGCCCACCTGCTGGGGCTCCCATGACCCCCTTGACAACAGTCCCCGACCCCACCGCTCTTCCTTCCCCAGGCCTTTCTCAAGTTCTAACCAAAAGGGGACCTGAGGCCCAGGTGGTGTTTCTCTGCCCCTCCCCCAGCCTCTGGGGCCCAGCTCTGTCCCCCCAAGAGCCTCTGGCTCACAGTGGGCTCCCTTCCCCTCTGACACTCAGCTCCCGCTCCCCAAAAGTGGGGGCACCATTGAGCGGAGGTGGCTGGGGAGACCTGAGCCGGTCTTGTGTCTCCTTGCTGCGCTCCGTGTGGCCGCCCAGGTGCAGGGCGGCGCGTGGCTGCTGAGCCCCGGCCTGTGCGACGCGCTCATGGCCATGGACGTGATGCTGTGCACCGCCTCCATCTTCAACCTGTGCGCCATCAGCGTGGACAGGTGGGCGCCCGCCCCGCCCCCCCAGCCGCGCCTCCCCCGTGCGCCTCCCGGCGGCGCCGCCCTCACCCCTCACCGCGCCCTCCCTTCCCGCCCGGCGCCCCGTCTGCGCTCCCCGCAGGTTCGTGGCCGTGGCCGTGCCGCTAAGCTACAACCGCCAGGGCGGGGGCCGGCGGCAGCTGCTGCTCATCGGCGCCACGTGGCTGCTGTCGGCGGCGGTGGCGGCGCCCGTGCTGTGCGGCCTCAACGACGTGCGCGGCCGCGACCCCGCCGTGTGCCGCCTGGAGGACCGCGACTACGTGGTCTACTCGTCCCTGTGCTCCTTCTTCCTGCCCTGCCCGCTCATGCTGCTGCTGTACTGGGCCACCTTCCGCGGCCTGCGGCGCTGGGAGGTGGCCCGTCGCGCCAAGCTGCATGGCCGGGCGCCCCGCAGGCCCAGCGGACCGGGCCCCCCGGCCCCCGCGCCGGGCCTGCCCCAGGGACCCTGCGGCCCGGACAGCCAGTCCCCTACGCCCAGCCTGCCCCAGGGACCCTGCGGCCCCGACTGCCAGTCCCCTACGCCCGGCCTGCCCCAGGGACCCTGCGGCCCCGACAGCCAGTCCCCTACGCCCGGCCTGCCCCAGGAGCCCTGCGCCCCCGACTGCCGGTGCCCCGACTCCATCTCAGCCGCCGCGACCCCGCCGCAGTCCCGCAGGAAGAGGCGTGCCAAGATCACCGGCCGGGAGCGCAAGGCCATGAGGGTCCTGCCGGTGGTGGTCGGTGGGTTCCCGAGCCGCGGCGGGCGGGGGGAGGGGACGGGATGGCCGGGAGGGGCCCTGACCCCACATCCCGCGCGGCAGGGGCCTTCCTGCTGTGCTGGACGCCGTTCTTCGTGGTGCACATCACGCGGGCGCTGTGCCCCGCCTGCTCCGTGCCCCCGCGGCTGGTCAGCGCCGTCACCTGGCTGGGCTACGTCAACAGCGCCCTCAACCCCGTCATCTACACCGTCTTCAACGCCGAGTTCCGGAACGTCTTCCGCAAGGCCCTGCGTGCCTGCTGCTGAGCCCCCGCCCGCGGAGGGGCGGTTTTGTACGTCTCATTAAACAAATTCCCAACTAAGAGGCTGCGAAGGCTCCGGGGGTGGAGGGGAGGGGCTTCTGCCCAGGGCCCAGGCCCCCCTGCCGCCCGCCAGCAGTGAGCCCCTTCCTGGCCTTGGGTGAGGTGGGAGGACAGGGAGGCCCATCCAGCTCTGCCAAGACAGGCGGAACCACGGCCGCCCTGGGCTCAGTTTCCCCCCGGGACAAGGGGAGAGTGCAGACAGCTATCCTGCAAGGAGGGGACTCTTTGCTCGCCCTAGGGGTGGGGGCGGGGGAGTTTAGTGGGGCTGCCCAGTCCCAGTGGGAAGGCCACCACCCGTGGGTGGTCGGCGGCCAGGCCTGAGCAGGCCACCGCCCGCCTCTGGGGGACCAAAGTGGGCTCCCAGCTCTGCCGCGGCTGACCCTGCAAAACCCAGCTGGACTGGGGCGCCCACCGTCTGGAAGCTGCCTTGAGGTCAGAGCCCAGCACCCTGCCAGCCCCCAGAAGGTGCACGAAGCCCCATGGAGGGACCTGGGGGGCCAGGTGGGGCCATCAAACGGCCTCCGGGGAGGGTGCTCCTGGCTCAGGCCTTTGCACTGGGGCGGGCAGGGAGCTGCCCACAGCACAGCCCTGACCTGGCGGAGGAAGGGGCAGCCCCCGAGCCACTCCGTCCGGGGACGGCCCACCCTGGCCTGCACCTACGCTCTCTCCCAGTCCAGGGTCATGGGAGAAACGGGGCGGGGCCCTCTGCTCCCCATTGCTGCACCGGGGACGCCGCAGCCGTGAGGAAGACCCCTGTGCAAGGTGCCAAGTTCTCTCCTGGTCATGGAGAAGTGATGGGCTGTGAGCTCTCAGCGTCAGCACATCAGCATGCTAAAATATTCCCTGGAGAGGGAGCCACCGCCCAGTGCCCCCACGTGCTGCTGCCGCACCCCCTCTTGCGTTGTGGCACTCCTGCTCATGGCCTCAGCCACTGCCTCCTCCTGGAAGCCTCCCCTGACCAGCCTGCCCCCCAGCCACCCCTCAGGGCGTCTTATCCTCAGGGAACCCTCTGAGTCACCATGGATTCCAGGCCTCCTGCGAGTCCCTGGGCAGAGTCTGGCCAGTATGGGAGTGGGGGGAGGGGCAGCTCAAACGTGCCCAGCCCCCACCGACCACAGGAAAAGCTCCGCAGACAAGCGGTGAGCCCAGGACTCACGCGGGCAGGACAGAGGCTGTGGGAGGCACGACACACCGCAGGGTCTCAGGGACAGACCCTCAGAGCCCACCAGGCTCAGACACAGGGAGCTTTGGAGACTTTGGGCGTCAGCAAACTTGTGGTCCTTGGGTTTCCACCCCAAAGGAAAGGGGAAGTCAGTTGCCCTGCAATTCCAGGAAGCACTGCCACCCTGCCCGTTCCTGCTGCCACTCGAGGGGTGGTCGCTGTGTCCATCTTGCACTCAACGTGGTGTCTCAGCGGAAGGCCCCCCGAATGGCCGGAGGGACGACGTCTCAGGTGCATCTGCACCAGGTACATGGGCTCTTCCCGCCTCCTTTCTGCGACAGGGCAGCAGCACTGGGCCCACAGGACGGGCAGGAAGACGAAGCGGGCACTGGTCAAGTGCCACAGGGCGGCCCAGCATGGCGGGGCAGGGACTGTGCAGCACTTGCTCACCTGAGCAGGTGAAAGCAGCTCCCACCACAGGTTCTGGGGAGCAGGGCCAGGCTCTGCCAGCCGGAGCCAGAGGCCAGAGATAACCTTCCCAGGCGCTGGCAGGAGGGGGCTGCTGGCCCGATGGGGGTGCAGGTGGTGTGAACAGGGCAGGAGGGGGCTGCTCCTGGCATGGTGGGGGTGTAAGTGGTGTGAACAGGGCAGGAGGGGCTGCTCCTGGCCCAGTGGGGGTGCAGGTGGTGTGAACAGGGCAGGAGGGGGCTGCTCCTGGCCCAGTGGGGGTGCAGGTGGTGTGAACAGGGCAGGAGGGGGCTGCTCCTGGCCCAGTGGGGGTGCAGGTGGTGTGAACAGGGCAGAAGGGGGCTGCTCCTGGCATGGTGGGTGTGCAGGTGGTGTGAACAGGGCAGGAGGGGGCTGCTCCTGGCCCGGTAGGGGTGCAGGTGGTGTGAACAGGGCAGGAGGGGGCTGCTCCTGGCCCGGTGGGTGTGCAGGTGGTGTGAACAGGGCAGGAGGGGGCTGCTCCTGGCATGGTGGGTGTGCAGGTGGTGTGAACAGGGCAGGAGGGGGCTGCTCCTGGCCCGGTGGGGGTGCAGGTGGTGTGAACAGGGCAGACATGTCTCATACCTCACAGAAAGCACATCAGTTCAGTTTGTAGGTTTGTAGGTTTACGCTAACGCTGGCAGGCGCTGTCACCTCCAGCTGAATCTGCACCTTCTCTCCCCAGTGCAGGTACAGCCATGAACCTCCTGAGTGCAGAGAACATGGGCAGTGAGGGCATTGCTGGAAACACGTGGAAGCTTCCAGAACACGGTGACTCCTCCTTCGGTGGCACTCCTGGGCAGCAGGGAAGGCTGGTCCTGTTTCCGGGGCCAGCCCAGCCGGACGCCTAAACCAACTGGCTGAGCCCCACAGGCGCCTGCCTTCCCCTCGCTCCAGCCAGCTCCTGGCATCTGGCAACGGGAAGGAACAGGGACGCCGATGGGAACCCTGCATGTGGAAGCCCCTGCCCAAGTCACTTGCTGCCCGGGCCGTGCCTCATCGCAGAGTGGCCGCCAAGTCCTTGTGGAACAATCTCATATTAAAGGACAGAAGGAACCAGAACTCCTCCTCTTGGAGCTTAGAAGACCCCTGTCGAGGGCTGGTGGCAAAGGCCCGTCTTCTGCCCGAGCGGCCCGTGTCGCCGCTCCCGAGTGTGGCCGCCCTGCCCCTGCAGCCAGGGTGCACGGAGTAGAGATGCAGGGCTGGAGCTGGAATCGGCTGTCCTTGAGGGGCAGGGAGACTTTATTTACAACTTTATTGACAGACACCACATGTATGTACACGCGTCACAGGGCAGGGCACACCCGTGGGCAGGACGAGACACTCGTGAGCCCGGGATGAGAAGCACCGTGAGGGCAGGGGCGGCCTCAGGGAGCCATCGGCCCTCCCTGGGTTCCGAGGAGGAGCCCACTCCCTGGGGCACAGTTCACTACAAGTTCGTCAACCACTTGGCCAGCAAGTGTCTTCACCTTCCCACAACCTCTTCTCCTCAGCGTCCCCCCAAAGTCCGCAGGGGGATCTTCGACTGCGCCGGCCGCGCAGCAGTGCAGAGGCCCGGCTCGCAGAGTGCCGGGCAGCCCTCAGACGGTCACCTTCTCCATCACGCTCTCAGCAACGTGGACGTCGTCCGCCTGGACGGTGACGGCTGCCGCCTGCCCGCATACCTGCTGGTGGTCCTTCCAGTCCTGCAAGGGGACACGCGTCAGCCGGGCCGCTGGGCCTGCAAGGAGCAGAGCCGGGCGGGCTGTGAGAACGTCCCCCCATCCCGCTGGAGGCCTTTGCTCCGAATCAGCCTTCCCCACATTCTCCTGGTTTAAGGCAAACGACAGACCAGGGTGAAAACACGTTCATATTCTGTGATCCAGTTGTTTTGTGTTAGGAATTTAAACAGAAGAAACATTCCTGTAGATCATATTGGGACTGAAAAAAAGACAATAAATTAAAAAGCAATAAACAAAAGAAATGATACACGCGGAAAAATATTCACGTAAGTGTCGCTCTCCACCGTGTTATTTATAATCGCAAAGATGGAGGGCGCGGGCAGCCAGCCCGTGTGCGGCAGGGGAGGGCGAGGACAGTGCTGGGAAACGCTTCGCCCAGGGCCGGCCCCTCCGGGCGCTCCGGGGCACGCTCGGCGTGCGGGGAGACGGGCACTCGCGCTGGTCAGGCAGGTGCGACCCTGCATGTGGGTGGTCGGGGTCTGGTAAACACACTACGTATGTGTGTGTGCCTATGCACATAAACACACCCAAGAACAGAAAGGAACACATCCAAATGGTGACGGGGGTCGTTCCCTAGATGGCAGAATTCCAACTGATCATACTATAAGAGAAAAACTGAAATAATTATATCGAAAGAATAAAGTTTCAGTCTGAAATTGCCTGGACACGGACTGTCAGTCTACGTAGCGGAGCAGGCGCACCTGCAGCCGTGCGACTCAGGTGCAAGTGCAGCCCCGGCCCCGCCGCCCGATCCACCCTGGTGGCCTCTGGCCACCCCCGAAGGACGAGGGCCCCCACGAGTCCTAGATGCTTCTGCCTCCAGCCCACCGATGCCAGGGCGCTGTCAGCCCCAACTCTGAGCAACAGCAGCAAAAAGGCAGGTGCCCAAGGCCGACTTTTTAAATCTCACGTTCTGAATTTTTTTTTTTAAAGCAAACTTTTCCGTCCTAAACATCATTATCTGAAAAGCCAGAACTGGAAATTAGTCTTTTAGTTATGGAGAGATGGAAGGAAACTGGCTAAATTCATAAAAAACTAACAATAAAAATGCTTGAAACATTAATTGGCCAACTAATGTATATAGAAAAAATGAGCCAGGCATGGTGGCGCATGCCTGTAGTCCCAGCTACTCGGGAGGCTGAGGCAGGAGGATCGCTTGAGCCCAGGAGTTTGAGGTTGCTGTGAGATCTGACGCCACGGCACTCTAGCCTAGGCAACAAAGGGAGACTCTGTCTCAAAAAAAAAAAAAAATGCTTGAAACAAATAAATGACAAAACCCAACATTATAAACCTTAAAAATGATGACTAAAAAATCCTATTAAGAAAGAATCTAAATCTGACTTAAAATGATCCAGGCCTCGCGGATTAAAATTATCATGTCTGGGGCTTGCTCCGGAGCAAAAGGCAAGCCCCCGGCAGCGGAAGGGGGTGGGGGAGAAGGGTCTGGCCAGCGGGCGCAGCCAGCAGCACCCCCGTGTGAGGCCGGCCCGGGCGAGGCAGGGCCGCGCTGGGAGGAGCTGAGCAGCTGCGGTGCTGCACGCACAGGGCACCGAGCAGACCGCCGGGCTCAAGGAAGTGCAAGGACTTAGGGGACACAATTGGCCAGTTTCAGAAAACAGCTGGTGGTTTCACTGGGCGTGCTGACCAACTTACCAAAGTGGCAGAAAAGAGAGGTGACGGCCACAGTGCTCGGAACTTGCTCGTGTCTCTGGCAGAGCAGAGAGCCCAGCAACTGCGACTTCAGTCTCTCACAACAGAAGAGAAGATGCCGCTAGAAAGGTATCGGGTTGAGCCGGGCGCGGTGGCTCACGCCTGTAATCCTAGCACTCTGGGAGGCCGAGGCGGGCGGATTGCTGAGCAAGAGCAAGACCCCATCTCTACTATAAATACAAAGAAATTAATTGGCCAACTAATATATATAGAAAATTAGCCGGGCATGGTGGCGCATGCCTGTAGTCCCAGCTACTCGGGAGGCTGAGGCAGAAGGATTGCTTGAGCCCAGGAGTTTGAGGTTGCTGTGAGCTAGGCTGACGCCACAGCACTCATTCTAGCCTAGGCAACAAAGCGAGACTCTGTCTCAAAAAAAAAAACAAAAAAAAAGAAAGGTATCGGGTTGAATGTGAAGCTTTGTGTCAAGTGGGAGCAGAACAAAATGAATTTGTTGACCAATTTATTTTTCAGAAATGAACTGCAAATTTCACTTTTATAGTAGGAAGACAAAAAATAAAAGCCCCCACGCCAAACCAAAAAACCTTGGCACTATCTAGCCGCTGGACTAAGGACCCAAGCGCGTCCCACTGTGCGCCCAGCCCTCTGCTGGCCACGCTGCGAGGCCGGGCTTGTTTTAAGCATCAGTGCACAGCTGCCACCAAGGGCCACAGGAGGGTCTCACCTCTTGCTTTCTTAGTCTGAACGAGGCTATCTGTAAGCTTTGATCTTTTTTTTTGTGTGTGTGAATTTATAAAGCTTTGGAAGGAAAAGCAATAAATTATTATTTTCAAATAGCAAAAGAAACCTCAGGTCAGACCAGCGCAGAGGCTGAGGCCTGCGGTTCCAGCGCTTGGGAGTCCCAGGTGGGAGGATGGCTGAGGCCAGGAGCTGGAGGCTGCACGGAGCTGTGATGACACCACTGCACTCCAGCCTGGGCGACAGAGTCAGACCTTGTCTCAAAAATAAAATAAAAATTTTTTAACTTAAAAAGACATAGCAAGTACTGGCAAGGATGTGGAGAAACTAGAGCCCAGGTACGCTGTTGGTGAGAATGTGTTTAACAGTACAGTTACTTTAGAAAACAGTTTCCTGAAACATTTAACATAAATTTACTCTATGACCCAGCAAGGCCCCCTGAGGTGTCTCCCCAAGACACACGAAAAAACCCGTCCACCCGTACACGTGCGTGTGGACGCCTACAGCACAACGCCCACAACGGCCAGCTAGGAAACAACCCAGGCGCCCTCCCCTGCCGAGCATGTAACAAAACACGCACAGCCACACGGCGGGACATAACTCAGAGACAAGGAACACAGCGTTGACACACACTACAACATGGATGGATCCTGACAATAGTGAGTGGCAGCAGAACATGCAAGAGATCACGTGTTGGGTGACTCTAGACGTGTAGGAAAGGCAAATCTTCAGCGACAGGACAGACTCGGGACGGTGAGTAACAGCAGCCCAAGAAACCTTCTGAGGGGGACAAAGTTCTACAGCGGAGTCCTGGTGTTTGCACAACTTTATAATTTACCAAAAATCACTGACCTGTACACCTAAAATGGGTAAATCTTATGGCATGTAAATTAAACCTCAGTAAAGATGTAAAACACTCATACACCCCTCGTAGGGGGTTTGGGAAGAAAATAAACTCTGCACAAGTTTAAAGCAAGCACAAGCCATGGTGTCATCCAACCCGTGAGGGACAGGCAATGTTAACTTCCCCTCCAAGCGCTTGCAGTAGCACAGAAAATTACCAAGGACATCACACTGGACAGGACAAGACGGGAAGACCCACCGAGATCACCTGTCATTGTCAAAGGCAGCCTGGTGCCTGCCTGTCTACAGCATCCAGAAGAGAATTATGGTGTTAGGAATTTACTCTTTATCAACTGAACAAAACCAGAGCATGTCTTTTTTTTTTTTTTTTTTTGAGATAGAGTCTCACTTTGCTGCCCAGGCTAGAGTGAGTGCCGTGGCGTCAGCCTAGCTCACAGCAACCTCAATCTCCTGGGCTCAAGCAATCCTCCTGCCTCAGCCTCCCAAGTAGCTGGGACTACAGGCATGCGCCACCATGCCCAGCTAATTTTTTGTATATATATTTTAGTCGGTCAATTAATTTCTTTCTATTTTTAGTAGAGACGGGGTCTCAGGCTGGTTTCGAACTCCTGACCTTGAGCAATCCTCCCAGAGTGCTGGGATTACAGGTGTGAGCCACTGTGCCCGGCTAGAGTATTTGTCTTCATTAACACAGCTATCACAAGAGGACAAACAACACAGTCAGTGTGAGAAATGGAATCCCTGTCAACAGGATCACCCCTGAAATTTAAGCTGCCCAATTCACGAACTGAGGAGCGAGACTGCAGCCCGCCTCAGCTGAGAGTCCTCCGGCTGCAAGTGCACCATCAAGACAGGCCCAGGGATCTTCCCCGTAGAGACTCAGTTGGGGAAGATTTACACACCAATGCCCCCTTTCCCAGCTCAAAAAGCCAGTACGAAGCCACTGTCGCCCTCCCTGGTGGCCACCTGCTTTCAGCTTTTCCTCCCAGTGGCCCTAGGCACATGTCCCAGCGTCCCAAAGTGGAGCGAAACAGCTGTGGATGCCCTTTTCTCAGTGCAGAAGCTTGTCACTGAGACAGAGAGAAAAGCAGACTCTGACTCTGTTTCCGAGTCTCTAGCCCCTGGGGACGAGCGGGGCTGTGGAGACAGCCTGGGGACGCAGGGCTCACTCCCCATCACACACTCAGACCTGAGCCTCAGGCCGAGAACCTGCCGGGTGCTGGCTGCTCCTGTGCCCCGAGGGCCCCAACAGGGCAGTCCTGGGGTTCTGTTTCTTCTCCTTGCTGTGCTGTCTCCTCCCTCTCTGGACTCTGCAGACCCCAGGCACCCACGCCGCACGCAGGCTGGGCCTCTCTAGCCACTCCTTCCGTCCTGCTCTCAGGGGTCTCTGGGAAGACCCCACCAACCGCAGGAAGCCAAGTCGCCAATGCCCAGCCGCAGGAGGCGCTGGCAGCAGACACAGCGGGTCTTGCAGTGCGGGCTGAGTTTACGACCAGATTTGTTTTAGGACCCAGCACCTGGCGCAGCACCTTTATTAACCGTGAAGAGTGCCAGCCTGGCACAAAGTGGAGTGCCCCCGCCCCGCAGCTCGGCAACGGCCACCACCAGCCCACCCGCCTTGCTCCAGCGGTGCCGGGAAGGAGGGCCTGATATGCCCACAGCGGCAGCTCCGCGGCCCGGGCATCTCCGGGCTGACCGCACAGTGGACCTCTGCCCCCCGCCCCCCGGGGCCAGCACGCCACCACGGCACAGTCTCCTCAACCCAGAGTGAAAACCGGACTGAGAAAAGAACCTGATAAACTGTTACTTTTAAAGCATGAGAATCCCTTAGAAAGCTATTCTATAAAGAACAGGAGACACTGCTGTTACTGTGCCCAGATGGGTCAGAAGATCAAGGTCTGAAATCCCCCCTGCAAGTCCAAGTCTATAAGACTCTGTCTGGCATCTACCGCATACTAAACTGTTTCCTCGAGGCTGCCCGACACCAGGACTGACAAAACTCTGCTCTCAGGGCACTTACAGCCGTCCCTCGCTAAAATAGCCGTAGCGGGAAAAAATTCCAGCATCACGCACAAAACATAGCCCACTCGACCGGTGACGTGGGACAGAAACTAGCCCCCGAGAACGTTCCCTAGGGTCAGAGTGGCCTCCTGCAGCCAGAACGGGAGGCCGGATGGCGACACACCACAGGACGCTCCTAAGACACGGGACCAACAAGGTCACAGTAAGACCTGTCTTTAATAAAAATAATAGGAAGACCAAATGCCCCCAAAGTACTCCAAGGGTGCAAAAGTTATAAAATCTTGAACTAGCATTTGCTAGTCTAGAAAAATTCTCCTTAATTTCCTGAGAGCCCGGCGCTGAATAAGAGAGACAGAAATAGGGGCAGTGCTCAGCCATGAAAAACAGTGGTGATCTGGCACCTCTGGAATTATCCTGCATGGAGCTGGAGCCCACTCTACTAAGGCAGGTATCACAAGAATAGAGAAGCAAGCACCACATGTACTCACCATCAAACTGGTGTTAACTGATCAACACTCAAGTGCACACACAGCAATAACATTCATCAGGTGTCAGGCAGGTGGGGGGATGGGAGGTGGGCGTACTCACACCAAATGGGTGCCGTCCGCGGCGTCTGAGGGATGGACACGCTTGAAGCTCTGACTCGGGCGGGGCAAAGTGGATATGTGTAATCTAAACATCTGTACTCCCGCAACATGCTTTAGTCAAGTGCGGAGCTGCCGTGCCCAAGGGGGAGGCCAGGAGTGAAGGTGGAGGTCTCGCCTCCTGCAGAGCTGGGCGGTGGCTCTGGTGGCTCGGGGGACCCGAGACCCCTGGCAGGGGTGCGGGGGCGGTGGGGGGGGCACGAGGGGCGGAGCGGGGGAGGCACTACCTTGCGCTGGCAGAAGGTGGAGCAGTAGTTGACCTTGTGGCAGCCCGTGCACTCGCTCAGGGCCTCCCGGCCGCAGTTGACGCAGGACTGCTGCAAGAAGCACACGGAAGCCGTCAGTGCGAGGAGGGGAGCCGCGCCCGTCCCCAGGCT
This sequence comes from Microcebus murinus, assembly GCF_040939455.1. Lineage (NCBI taxonomy): Eukaryota > Metazoa > Chordata > Mammalia > Primates > Cheirogaleidae > Microcebus > Microcebus murinus. The sequence goes on along the minus strand of NC_134107.1, from coordinate 5,301,132 downwards.
GCTCAGAGCCGGCTCCCCTTGCCCCACTCCTTAATGGGGACATCCACAAGCAAGCCTTCCTGGAAACACCAAGGAACTGCACGCCAGCCAGGCAGGTACAGAAAACCAAACTCAGGGTGACGGCATTCCCAACACCTGGGACACACGGCTGTGTGTCTCTGAGCAGCCTGGAGCGTGACCACTCCGTTCTGGGCTGCTTCATGTAGTTTATGGACACGACACATCAGGCACTCTGTGTGCTTTTCCCTCAGTCAAGCCAGGTACGGCACACAGGTAAACGTCCTTGTCAATGACTAATTAAGGGACCGGGTACGGTGGCTCATGCCTGTAGTACCAGCTACTTGGGAGGCTGAGGCGGAAGGATCACTTTAGGTCAGCAGTTCAAGACCAGCCTGAGCAAGAGTGAGACCCCATCTCTACTAAAAATAGAAAATTAGCCGGGCATGGTGGCACACACCTGTAGTCCCAGCTACTCAGGAGGCTGAGGCAGAAGGATCGCTTGAGCCCAGGAGTTTGAGGCTGCGGTGAGCTATGATGATGCCACTGCACTCTAGCCCAGGCGACAGAGAGAAACTCTGTCTCAAAAAAAAGAAAAAAGACGCATGAAAGTGCTCGGCGGCTGTGATAAGCACTGTCTGAGAGGGAGAAAGTCGCAGGCGCGGAGGCCCCAGTGCCTCTGCCAGGCGCAACGGAGGCAGCAGCACGGCCCCATCGAGCCCGAGGGAGGGGTCTCGGCTCCAGCACACAAAACAGGCCAAACACCGCCCTGCGTGAAAAGCTATTTAACCCCAGCCCAACACTATTTTTGCGTATATGCACAAAACACCATTTCTGGTCTGAATTTCAGCTTTCATCTTTGCAAAATGTTACCTTTACCATTACTGCCATTTCCCACTTGCAAAACGTTACCACCCCCACATTCACTCAGAAAACGTGAGCATCAGAGGGATCTCAGGCACCACTGTAACGTGCCCTGCCTCCACTTTAAATGACAAACACAAGTGCCCCCTTGGAAAACCATTTAACTGGTTAAACTGCCTAAAAAAATACCCTTTCAGGCAGCTGCACAGAGCCCGTGATACCGAGTTCAAGTCAAAGACATCGGCACGAACCCAGCTGCACAGGTAAGACAGCTGTAGAGGCAGCTGCACACACGTCCCTGCCGTGATCTGCGGGCCAGAAGCCACGGCCCCGGGAGCAGCGAGCTCGCCCGGCCAGGCCTTGGTCTGTGGCTCCCCCTCCAGCGGAGACCAGGCTCCCCGGAGAGGTGGCTGATCTGGGCCGGGGCAGGGATGGCACAAGGAGCCAGTGCACCCCACGTGCCGGAAGGTCGGGAAGCGCCCCAACAGGGGAAGGCCACTGACGGCACGCCGGAAGGACGCAGGAGCCAACGGGGGAGTCCCCGTGGCCACAGACGGAACAATGTAAGCAAAAATCCCAGAGTACCAGGGGGATCACGCGTATAAATGAGCCCATCCTGGGATAAACCAGCGGGGATGGGAGACGCACCTCCGGCCAGGACAATTCCTTCGCTGCACCCGGGTCGCCCCGTGCAGGAGGCGCACCCCCATGTAGACTCGCGTGGTGACTAAACGTGGAGAAGGAACCCCTCTGCAAAGGGGTGTCAAGTTGCCTGTGATGTCACCTGGATGTCAGGGACCCACGGGCTGGGGCCTCCTTCCCGAGGCCTGTCCTCCTGCCTCCCTGTGAGGAAACCCGGACAGGCCCAGGTGGAGGGACGTCCACAGGAGCCCGGCCAGACTCCCCTGCGAGCTGCAGGGCGTGAAAAACAAGGGAAGACCAGGAAAGCCGCATGGAATGCCCAGACCAGGACGTCGACAGTGAGATCCAGACACAGGCTGGGGCTGAGAGCGCGCTGTGACACAGGCGCCCCGTGCGCGGGACACTGCAGCGGGAGGCTGTGAGGCGGAGGAGCAACCTCTGTTAACTCCGCAGCTTCAGTGTGAACCCGAGAGTTTCCCCAAACGGGCCTCTCCTTTCAAACAGCCTTTCGCGTCACAGAAGAGGTGTGTGCGCTGCAGAAGGTTAGAGCTGGGACGCCGTCACCGAGCCCCACTCTGCTTTCCAGAAACCCGAGGAAGACGCAGGACTATAGACCACAGGGAGGACAGAGCTGCCAGGACGGCCCCTCAGCACGGGGACCGCGCCTGCCCACGAGGCTGCAGCGCCCGGCCCCCACGGCCCACTGCAGCTTAAATGTTGAGCGACGGGCAAGGGAATGAGGACTGAGCACCCTGCAGGGAGTCCTGTGTGTGAGAGGCCGGCGCTGAGCACACATGAGAAGTGGCCTCCGGACCTGGGTGCCCTCACTGAAGGGGCCGTCCCCTGCACGTCACACAGCAGGGACTCGGAGTCAGAACAGCACCGCTCCTACGCTGGAGCCATCTGGAGGAGCCTGTAAGTCACATGTGCTAGTTCACTATCACTGGTTTGTAGGGTCCACAAGCCAGGTATGGCAGGTCACTAACAAAGCAACTTCTCCAAAAACAGCCAGCCCAGAATAATAAGACCATGAAATCACTTACAAAATGCCCATTAATTCTTTGAATATCGAGAAGTACATTAATAATGTATTTTAATATTTGTCATATTTTCTGCAAATAAACTAAAAAGTCTAACTTGAAAACTCACGGGCAGGTTCAAGGCTGTGTCTCTGAAAAGACCTGTCATTTCTGAGACGGTATCAGACCCTGCCGTCGGTCTCTGAACTCCGTGACCTTACAGGACCGCGCGGTGCCGTGGAAGACCCCGAGTAGGTGGAGCTGTTCTCACCAGACTCCCAGCCCGGAGAACTGCCCGTCGGGCCTCACTCCCCCAGAATCAGCTGCCAGCCCTGCCTCCCTCTGGAATCTCTCGGATGCTTCCGGTCAGTGCACACCCAGTGTCCTGGTCTCTGCGCTCCAGGCCCCGCCTGTCCCCGATGACTGTGACCTGCCATGGGGCTGAGCTGCCCCCATGATAAGGCGCTGGGGAGGGAGGTGGGAGCCATCTGCCTCCAAGAGCATCTTCGCCCCCCAGGACGGCTCTCTTAGTAACATAAATTTGGAGGAAGCACGCCGGATCTAATCAACCTTCAGGGTGTGAGCCCAGCTCTGCGTGGAGCCCTCCCAGGGCGCAGCTGCGGGAGCTGCGGGTGGAGAGGAATCGAGCAGCCACAGCGGCAGCCTGGGCTCCAGAGGGAGGCGGCAGCGACTCCCGGAGCTGAGGCCTCGGCCAGGTCCCACCCTGGGCCTCATCTCCTCGCCTGCTAGTAGCACACGGCGTGTGCCCGTGTCCATGTGCGAGGGCCACACCCATCTTCCCGAGCTAAGGGAGGCGTGAGTGGACTGGGATTCTTGGGCCACATGGCACTGAGAGGCCACCAGGCCCAGGGCGCCGGTCAAGGTGGGCCGTGGCCAGCAGCCACAGCTGTGCTCCCCCAGGCTGCTCTGACCACCCACCTTCCCGGGGACCTGGCAAGTGGTGGTGCCAGGTGATCGCCCCCAACAGGCCCAGGCTCTGCCCTCAACGCAGCAAATGGAAATGACCCCAGGTGGTTGCAGCTACTGGTGTCATTCCCACTGGCCTGCCCCAGGCCTGCTGGCTCTCAGGGTCATTTCCGCTCCCTCATCCCCTCCTCTGTTTGCAGGCATGGTCGGCCCTGGTGCTGCCCTCTCCACAGCACCCCTCGCAGGGCTGTCCCTGGCGGACTGAAGCGCACTTCTGCGAGGCCGCAGCAGCTCAGCCCAAAGATGAGAAGGGCAAATAGGCTGGATTGTCTATAGGCTGAGAGGAAGTAATTGAAATACGAAGAAACCCTCAGAAAACCAGGCAGGTTTATCTGAAAGCTAAACCGAATGCAAACACATAAGTAGATCAAAGGATTAGTCTAATAGCATCTTTTTGAGCTGGGGCCAGAGTGTGTTGTTTCTATGAAACCACCAGAGTAGGGATTGTCGAGGTAGCAGTGGACGAAACCAGACCAGGAACCCACTGGAGATGGAAACTCCTGCAGCTCTCGTCCTGCGGCCAGGCTGGGGCTGCCTGGCTCCGGGGGCGGATGTGCAGCCGACAGCAGCAACGTCCGTCCCTGTGAGAGCCCTCAGAGAATTCTGAACCACACCTGTCCCTTGCCCAGGCTGGCCCTGGTGGCCAACTGTCCCTGGCGGTGCGGGCTGCTGCAGGCTCCCTCCAGAGGCAGTGTTTCTGGGGGGACGTGGGGGCAGCAGCCACATCAGACTATTCAACCATCAGCCCCCAAGTGTCCCGACACTGGCACCAGCAAACCGCCACACTCCCTCGGCCACGGAGGGAGGCTGGCCTGGCGACGAAACCCAACTTTGACACAGAATAGGCGATGCACCTGTCGCTGGTCTGGCTGGGCCAATCTGGCTCACACGAACGCTAGGTGTACACTGAACAAACAGGCAAAAGTCCTTATTGTCAGAACCCGTGCCTGAATTTCAAGGCAGTATCATCCGAGCAAGGAAGCCTCTCGGCTGCTCCTGGCACGGCACTCAGCGGGTGGGCGTGGGAGGGGCGGTCTCCACCCCGAGGCCCTGGGCACTGGACTAGGTCGGGACACGGCACAGACCCACTGCTGAGCTTTCTAGGAACCACCCACATGGTAGTGTATTCTACATTTACACATTCCTCTTCCTTTTGTGCACTTCTACGCCATGCCATCTTTAACCCTTAAAAAGGAAGTTAGGAAGACCAGAGAAAGGCTGAGAAAGCACTAAGAGAAACAGGGCCAGGCTGGAGGAGCAGGGGTCAGACAGGGGCAGCGTGGCCAACCGCAGCAGGGCCGTGGCAGTCAGCCAAGACCCCGAGGCACCTGGCAGCCTCCACTGGGCCCTGCACCCTTGGCAGCCATGGGCATGTGCCCTTCTGCCTCGTTTAATCTCTGCAGAGCTAATTACGTACACACAGATGCAGATTTTCCAAGGTTAAAATTGGCAAAAAAAACCCTTAACAGTTTCAGCTGGGCTAAATTTGATTTTTTTTCAGTTTCAGATAAAATGTCAGGTGGCCTCAGGCACCCTCCCTCTGCTGTAAGTACCTGTGTTCTCAGGGCATCCTGAGTGAGGCCCCCGCAAGCCGCTCTTATTCTTGCGTCCCCCATGTGGAACGGCCCGGTTAGCAGGGTTTGCCTGTCAGACCCCACTTGCCCCATGACGGTCAAGCAAGGGCACTACCTGCAAATGACATTTGAACGGCATAAGCCTTCTTCCCATAACCCAGTGGCATGGGCTCAGGGAATGAAAATTCATTTTAATCCTAGTGGATGTTTCAACATTAGCATTACAGAAAACGTTTCGACATGAAACCATCCAGTCCTTTCTGCAGATGGAAAGGAGGCACCTGGCACCGTCCTGCAACACATGCCCCTGCCGTGGCAACATCCGCCCACCTCTCTGCCCTCCCGACTCTCTCCCACCCCACCCCACACTGGCCTTCAAGGGCCTGCTCCTCGTCCCACAGGATCCCTGGAGGAAGACACTCAAAGGATCCGCAATTCTAATTCAGAGTCACCATCACACATCGCAGGAGCCCGGCCACCCTGCCCCTGTCCAGCTGTGATGGCTATCACGTCGCCACAAGGGTAAAAGTGAGGTTGGAGCGGCCAAATGCACCTGCTACCGAAGGTGGACACCACGTCTGCAGGCGCCCGTGGCTGTTCATCAGGCCACCCCTGACGAGGGGCAGGCTGGTGGCAGGCTCTTCACCCTGGCCCGAGTCCCTTCTGCACAGCGAACATCTCCCCAGCCAAGCACCCACCCGCCACGTCACCAGGGGCGCAGACAGCCAGCCCAGAGCCCCCAGCCCCACCAGGACCAGCCCACGCCTTGATACTCCATAACAGGTCACTTTTTGTTTCTTAATACAGGCTTGGGCCTGACCACTGGCTGGGGTGAGGCTTACATTCACACGGTTATCTCACTGGCACTTCATACTTCCCAGCACCCAAGAGCTCCTGCTACAACTAAAATGGGTTCCTTCAGGCTACGACGTCCATAAAAACCCAACCTTTGGCCGGGCGCGGTGGCTCATGCCTGTAATCCTAGCACTCTGGAAGTGCTAGGCAGGCGGATTGCTCGAGGTCAGGAGTTCGAAACCAGCCTGAGCAAGAGCGAGACCCTGTCTCTACTATAAATAGAAAGAAATTAATTGGCCAACTAATATATATAGAAAAAATTAGCCGGGCATGGTGGTGCATGCCTGTAGTCCCAGCTACTTGGGAGACTGAGGCAGGAGGATTGCTTGAGCCCAGGAGTTTGAGGTTGCTGTGAGCTAGGCTGACGCCACGGCACTCACTCTAGCCTGGGCAACAAACTGAGACTCTGTCTCAAAAAAAAAAAAAAAAAAAAAAAAAAAACAACCCAGCCTTTTCTCGATTACATACAAAGAACACCTCTGAACCATAGCAGGCTTTGATCCTTCCTCCTCCATCTCCCTGCACGGGCCTGGCCTACTGGCCTCTAACAGGTCACCTCACTGTGAAAACGGCTTCCTAAGTTAGGAGCTCATTTATTTAAGATATCTCAAGAAAACAGAAAAATAGAAAATGTCCGCACTTCCTTAAAAGATTAAAAGAGCTTAGATAAACCCTAGACATTCAACAAATAAACACAATGTAGCACATCATGGTGGGCGCCTGTAGTCCCGGCCACTCCAGGGGCTGAGGTGGGAGGATGGCTTGAGCCTGGGAGCTGGAGGCTGCAGAGAGCTGGGATCACACCTTACTGCACTCCAGCCTGGGTGACAAAGCAAAACCCTGTCTCTAAAAAAGAAATCACAAAAGTTTGCTTTTATACCATGAAAGACAAAAAACATCAGAAGATGAAACTCAGTGTGTCTGGGCCACACGGCAGGGTGTCTAAACAGGTCCACCCCTTCCCACGATGGTGAAGTGAGGACAGAGGCCCCGCCACTTGGCTCCGTGGAAGGTGTGTGCTCAGCAGTTCAACGCAGCGCAGCCACACACCACTCGAGAGAAAGGGCAAGCGTGGCTGGTGCCGGCTCCTGGCGTGTTCAGAAGCACAGGACACCGGACGCGTCGTGCTTTCGCGGAGAGATGCGCAGCCCTTTCTGACCGAGAGGCTTAGCGTTCTTCTGCAAAACGGGATTTTATGGATAAAGGGATTTCATGCCACATTTGTTTCTTAGAAATGCATAAAATTACAAATAAAACACAAAGCCCAGTTGCGGGGGTGTGGGGACTCAGCCAAGCCAGCAGCAGCAGGCATCCCTAGGGCTGACCTGAGGGACGCCACGCAGGAGCCAGAGCCCTGCACCACACAGGGCGAGGATGGGGGCTCAGCGGATGGAAAATTACTGACAATAAACCAGAGGTCAGGGAGAACCTGCCTAGGTGACCTAACAGAATGCTTGCTGAGGACATGATCGAGGGATGGCGGAGGATGAGGAGCCTGACCAGATAGCAAGGATGCGGGTGCTTGCTAAAACTGGATTTTACAACTAAGTGCACAGACAGGCCTGGGCCTGACTAAACTTTGACCAAGCAAAGAATCTTTGTCATCATCAAAAGATTCACACTAAAATATCCAGTTGAGAAACAGGAAAGATGAAGAAAGTAACTAGTTTAGACCGGGTGTGGTAACTCATGCCTGTAATCCCAGCACTCTGGGAGGCCCACGAGGGAGCTCAGGAGTTGGAGACAAGCCTGAGCAAGAGCGAGACCCCGTCTCTACAAAAAATAAAAAAGTTAGCTGGGTGTGGTGGCAGGTGCCTGTAGTCCCAGCTACTCGGGAGGCTGAGGCAGGAGGATCGCTTGAGCCCAGGAGTTTGAGGTTGCTGTGAGCTAGGCTGATGCCTCGGCACTCTAGCCTGGGCAACAAAGTGAGACTGTGTCTCAAAAATAAAAAAAATAAAAAATAACAAGTTTATATATATATATATATATATATATATATATATATATATATATATATATATATATATCTGTTGAGAGAAAGAAAAGAAAATGTACTAATTCAAAATTAGTTAAGTGGGTAGAAAACATGAAATCCATATAACGAAACAAAATCCTACAGTCCATCTACTTAAAGGATAAAAATGGCAGAACGAAAGACTTATGAGCAGGACTGGAAAGTAGAAGAGATGTCAACCAACACTCAAAACTAGAAAGAAGAATGTATAAAGAAAAAGACTAATGCTCCTGAGAAAATAGACTCACAGACTGACATCTCCGCGGTGTGGCATTTTCTTGTATTACAACTGAAGTGAATCCTGCAGTGGGTGTTTGTGAGTGTGGATGTAAAGTGGAACATAACTCATTAGTAGCTGTCTCTAGGTATCAGAAAGACCCCACCTCTTTCTTTAAGCCTCATGTCTCTTGTTCTTTGTTCTGACTTTCAATTCTCAACAAAGGTAACCTTTACACACAAAGATATCCAATTAAAAAAAATTTTTTTGAGACAGTTTCTCACTCTGTTGCCTTGGGCAGAGTCCAGTGGTGTCAGCCTAGCTCACAGCAACCTCAAACTCCTGGGCTCAGGCAATCCTACTGCTTCAGTCTCCCGAGTAGCTGGGACCACAGATACGTACCACCTCATCCAGCTAATTTTTCTATTTTTAGTAGAGATGGGTCTTACTCTTGCTCAGGCTGGTCTCAAACTCCTAACCTCAAGTGATCCTCCCACCTCAGCCTCCTAGAGTGCTAGGATTATAGGTGCGAGCTCCCACGCCCTGTCCAGTTGAATTAAACTAATTTTATCAGCCTTAAAAAAAAAAAGAAAAGAAAAGAAAACTAATGACTGAATAAAACACTTTCTTTTCAAGTGCATATGCAATGTTCACTGAGCCTGCAGATATTGGTCATAAAATAAATCATAAAGAAATGTGGCCGGGCGCAGTGGCTCACTCCTATAACCTAGCACTCTGGGAGGCCGAGGCGGGTGGATTGCTCAAGGTCAGGAGTTCGAAACCAGCCTGAGCAAGAGCGAGACCCCGTCTCTACTATAAATAGAAATAAATTAATCGGCTAACTAATATATATAGAAAAAATTAGCCGGGCATGGTGGTGCATGCCTGTAGTCCCAGCTACTCGGGAGGCTGAGGCAGGAGGATTGCTTGAGCCCAGGAGTTGGAGGTTGCTGTGAGCTAGGCTGACGCCACGGCACTCACTCTAGCCTGGGCAACAAAGTGAGACTCTGTCTCAAAAAAAAAAAAAGAAATGTAAAAGAACTGAAATCTGATAGAGTATATTCTCTAACCATATTGGAATTGAATTAGAAGTCAGTTATGGCAAAACATCTAGAAAATCCTCAAACACACTTCTAAATAATCCAGGTCAAAGTACAAAAGCAGACCTACATTTAAACTGTCAATTGATTTTCAACAAATCTCCCAAAGCCACTCAATGGGGAAAGGAGTCTTTCTTGCAAATGCTGCTAGAACCACTAGAAGAAAATGAACCCTGAGTCTCAAAAAAAGTTATGCTGAACAAAGGAAGCAAGACACAAAAGGGCACATATGGTACAACACCATTCACACGAAGTTCTACAACAGCTGGGCCTCTGATTACAGAAGTCAGAACGGCGGTTGTCTACAGGGTGGGCACCGATGGGCGATAACATGAGGAACTTTCTGGAGGAATGTAAATGCTCTTGACTGTCACTGGGTGTGTTCCCTCATCAAAACTCACTGAGCTTTATGTCTAAGATCTAGGCATTTCACTGCATATATATTTTACCCCAACTTAAAAAAAAGAAAAAGACCAGACAGACACACTGTACAGGGCTACAGAAATTTTTCTGCCATTAAGCCTTCTTCTATAAATTTCAGCAATAAGTATGTATTAGTTTGGAACTATACTTTTTAAAAAGTATTTTTAAATTATCTCCTGTCCTTTTTCGCATCCTCGTTTCCAAGATGACAAAGAAAAGAAGGAACAACGGTCGTGCCAAAAAGGGCCGTGGCCATGTGCAGGCTATTCGCTGCACGAACTGCGCCCGATGCGTGCCCAAAGACGAGGCCATGAAGAAGTTTGCCATTCGGAACACAGCGGAGGCTGCAGCTGTCAGGGACATATCTGAAGCGAGTGTCTTCGATGCCTACGTGCTTCCCGAGCTGTGTGTGAAGCTGCATTGCTGTGTGAGTTGGGCCATTCACGGCAAGGTAGTCAGGCATCGTTCTCGGGAAGCCCGCAAGGACCCAACACCCCCACCCAGATTTAGGCCTGCGGGTGCTGCCCAAGACCTCCACCAGAGCCTATGTAAGGAGTTGAGTCCTTGAGGACTGAAGAGAAACTATCCGTTGGAAAAAAATAAAATGGAGATTACACTTAATATAGCATGTTGAATATGTCTGTGCCAGACAGGGTGGAAGTTTGTGTTATACCAGGTGTTCACGTGTGAATTGTCACATAATGTTTTCCTTTGAAAGAAAGCTAATCTGTGTGAATTAAACTTTAACTCTTGTAGTCTTAAAAAAAAAAAAAATTATCTCCTGTCTTCAGGTGTAGAAACAACATTTCTCTTCCTTGAAAGCACATTAATCACATAATCAGGAATCATTTAGAAAACTCAGAACCTGAAAAGCTCTTCTTTCCTCTGGTCTATAAAAAGTAGAAAGAAATAGGGGGAAAAGTTTCCTATAGATTTGGTAAGAAAAAAATCAATTTGACTTTTGTTTATAAACCAAAGCGCACATTTATGAAAACTAGAAAAGAGGCTATTAAAAAATACATTCCTGTTCTTTCTCTTTTTTTTCATAGAGATGAGGTCTCGAATTCCTGGCTACAGAGATCCTCCTGCCTCGGCAGGTGAGAGCCACCGCCCCCAGCCTCTTCCACAGGCTTCAGCATCCCCCGTGGGAGCTCCTGGCTGCCGAGCAGACGCTCTGCCACCCTCACCTTTGGTCCCCAACTCCCTGTGGCGCACGCTGTCTGTCCTGCTGGGGTGAAACTATGAAGAGGCGTTGAATACCACCTTCTCTCCAAGTTACTGACTCCAGTAGCTTGTCTTTGGCATATCAACATTGGCCCCACCTCAGCCCTTCTGCTACCTGGACGTTTCTAGCCCCAAGGAACCTAAAGGCTCACACGAAAGAAGCCAAAGGGGCACACGTGACTTTCTGCCTGTGCTGCAGTAGGAGGAAGCTGCAGGAGACGGTGCTGGCACGATGCTTCCTGATGCTCCACACCATGTACAGGACCCGCTCTCTGAAGAATGTGCCAGAAGGCAGGAGCAGAATGCGAATGCCCAAGACAGCCCCCAGTGGCGTGTCATGACAGCAGGTGGAAAGAGCTCAGCTGCCAGGCAGGGGCGAGCATGCACCCAGCCAGCGCCCGTACGCAGAGACACACCAAATGACGCTTCTCCAAATTTAATAAAATATACAGCAGGTTTCACTACATGAGGATAACCCGGGGGTATAAACAATGTCTGTACAGGGGAATGTTCAAAAATAATCACTGGTGTTTATAAAAATATATTCCCTTTTGAAATAAATCCATCTTATTTCTACAAACCCAAAACACATTACCAACGACAGGTGCCACTTTGCTACAAGAAAGGCTTCACGTGTAAAAGACTCTGGGGGCACAGTGGGTCTCTCGGGCCACGCAGAGGCCGCGGCACGGGCCTCAGAGCCACCAGAAGGCACAGACGGGCCTGGCCGTGGCTCTGGGTCTCTGTGCGCGTGCCAATGTTACCTCTTTCCGCTCGGCGTCCGCCTGAATTTTGGCCTGGGTCACGGCGGCGTCTCGGTAGGAGCTGGCCTGCTTGGCCTGTTCGAACAGCACCTTCAGCTGCTGCGCCGTGTTGAGCAGAGAATTGACCATCTCCTCCAGGTACAGCCAGCTCCGCTGCTCCGACATCTCCAGCCCACTGACCACTGCGGGGGACGCAGCTTTGGTGGGGGTGGGGGGTGGGACAGCCAGGGCAGGCAGGGATGTCAGCACTAGAACATTTGGGAAGCAAAATAAACCAGAAATTAATACATTTCCTAGCTTCAAAATGGCCTCCTCGGTGGCTCACGCCTGTAATCCTAGCACTCTGGGAGGCTGAGGCGGGCGGATCGCTCAAGGTCAGGAGTTCGAAACCAGCCTGAGCAAGAGCGAGACCCCATCTCTACTATAAATAGAAATAAATTAATTGGCCAACTAATATATATAGAAAAAATCAGCCAGGCATGGTGGCAGGTGCCTGTAGTCCCAGCTACTCGGGAGGCTGAGACAGGAGGATCGCTTGAGCCCAGGAGTTGGAGGTTGCTGTGAGCTAGGCTGATGCCATGGCACTCATTCTAGCCTGGGCAACAAAGCGAGACTCTGTCTCAAAAAATAAAAAAAATAAAAATAAATAAATAATTTTTTAAAAATGGCCTCCATGAAAACTCTCACTGGATGTTGGGAAGTGTCCCACGTGCTAGCATGCTCCAGAGACAGAGACAACCACGGCTCCCCGGTCCCTCCCATTCCGCACTGCAAAATTCCCAATGCTGCCACCCAAAAGCACCTGCTAAGACCAGACCCCCCCCCCCAATACAGACTGAGAGCTGGGTGTCCATAGATGAGGGAAGCAAGCTGTCCCCCTGGTGTAGAGGTGGCCAAGAAACATTTATGGAACCAGCCCCAAGGACGATGACGGGGTCAGGGCAATGGCCCCACATTAAATCCCAACAAGAGAAAGCAGACAAAAGAACTAAAGTCTCCTGGTTTCATTTCTTCTCATCTAGAAAGTCTTCCTGGATGTCTGTGGTCACATGGAGGAATTTACTAAGGATAAGGGGAGTTGGGTTTCCCACAGTTTGAGGAGAAAGTTACACAGAGTGAAACAAGGGAACTAGAACACACCCGGTGGTTTGGGACTAGAACTAGAGAGGGTGCAAACTCACGGCTTTCACCACACACAGACAGATCTAGAACACAGATGTGCATGTGTGTGTTCTTGTGCATGTGCGTGAGAGGGCCTGGGGACAGACACACACACACAACGGCAGTGCACACGCCTCCCACCCAGGGACGAGCTGCTGACGTTAACCTCCAGCCCTCTGTGAAGAAAAGTCTGGGTGTGTCGTGGTGTCCGTTTCTCGGGGTAAACAGCCCACTGTGCCCCTGTGAAGTACTGAGCGGGATGTCACTGGACACTGGCTGGGACGGGACACAGCACAAGTCCTGGTAACAAGTGGCTCCAGCCCCAGTGACCAAGCCCGGGAGCACCACTCCCCACTACAAGGGTTGGCCTCCTGGGAGACGAACCACAAACATCCAGTCATGCCAGATGCTCAGTCAGGAAGGGGCCCTGCTGGCCAAGTCCAAGGTGACTGGGGCACAGATAACCCACTGACCAAAGCAGGAAGTGGCGTCTACACTCACAAACAAGTGGCAAACATGATGAAGACGCGTGGGCCTATGCGGCACCCAGTACCCCTCACGGGTGCGTAGCAACTACAGAAAAGGGTGGCCGTGTCACCTTTACAGGGATGGGACCAGAGGAACTCAGTGTCACGGAGCCCTGGGCAGAACCAGCCTCACAGATGCTGCAACTGACAAGGACACCCCCCCCCCCCCGAGGTGAGGGATATGCCACAGCACAACTCTCCTGCCATCTTCAAGGCATCAGGGCACCAAGCCAGGCCTGGAGGAGATGAAAGATGACCAACCAGAAGATTCTGAATGATGACGCCCCAGATGGCTGGACAGAGGCCACCTTTACTCACTGATGTTAATGCTGCCTTTTATTTCAGGAAAAACACCCTAAAGCATTCCACGTGATGTCAGCAACTTACAGTAATAGCTCAGGGTTTTGAAAAGTTCCTTGTACTATATTTGCAACTTCGTTTTCTTTTTTGTTCAGGCAGAGTCTCCCCCTGTTGTCCTGGGTAGAGTGCCATGGTGCCAGCATAGCCCGCAGCAGCCTCAAACTCCTAGGCTCAAGCCATCCTCCTACCTCAGCCTCCCAAGTAGCTAGGACTACAGGCCCGTACCACGCCTGGCTAATGTTTCTATTTTTAGTAAAGATGTGGTCTTGCTCTTGCTCAAGCTGGTCTGGAATTCCTGACCTCCAGTGATCCTCCCACCTTGGCCTCCCCAACTGCTGGGATGCAGGCATGAGCCACTCACTGCACCCAGCCTGAAACTTAATTTTTAAATGTTAATAAAATACCTTGCAGGCTTCCTGCCAGCTGAGCGAAGAGCAGAGCCTGAGAGGACAACCCTGGCCAGGACAGGACACTGCCTTAGCCCCGGCCCTGCCAAGATTCATCAGCATGAGGTAAACAGCGTGAGGCCCAGGGAGTGGAGCTAAGGATGGAGCTTGGGGAAGGAGGTAAGCCTGAGGTGATCCGCCATAAGGATGGAAACAGGTTAAACAGGCAAGAAAGAAACAAGCAAATGAGAATGAAAAGATATATTTTTTTCCCAAAACTTATAATTATTATTTTTTTTTTTTTTAGCCTGGGCTAGAGTGCCATGGCGTCAGCCTAGCTCACAGCAACCTCAAACTCTTGGGCTCAAGCGATCCTTCTGCCTCAGCCTCCCAAGTAGCTGCAACTATGGGCATGCACCACCATGCCCAGCTAATTTTTTCTATATATTTTTAGTTGGCTAATGAATTTCTTTCTATTTTTAGTAGAGAAGGGGTCTCGCTCTTGCTCAGAGCTGGTTTCGAACTCCTGACCTTGAGCAATCCGCCCGCCTCAGCCTCCCAGAGTGCTAGGATTACAGGCCTCAGTGAGCCACCACGCCCAGCCTCCCCAAACTTATGAATAAATTTCTTGCTGCACTGTCTACAATGGTGAAAAACGTACAAAACACAGCACGGAAAGGTTCTATCAATCATTTGTTGATTATATGCACGCTTTAAAAAAACTTAATGACATAGAAATGTGTCCAAAATGTGTAGTTAAATGAAAACCAAAGTCAAAATGTATATACATCGTGATGTCAAATGTGATACACACCTTGGTGCTTTCATTCTTTATTTTTTATTATTATTATTAATTTTGTTTTTTGAAACAAGGTCTCTCTCTGTTGCCCAGGCTTGAGTGTAGAGGCATCATCATAGCTCACTGCAGCTTCAAGCGATCCTCCTGAGTAGCTGGGAAAGCAGGTGCATGCCACTACACCTGGCAAATTTTTTATTATTTTTTGTAGAGAAGGCGTCTTGCTATGTTGTTCAGATAGGTCTCAAACTCCTGGGCTCAAGTGACCCTCCCAACTCAGCCACCCAGAGTGCTGGGATCACAGGTATGAGCCACCACACCCGGCCTGTGCTTTCATTCTTTCACCAGATGCTAAGTGTCCCTGCCAGCTCGGGGGCCAAGACCCCACCACTAGGTAGTGTATGTCCTTGTGGGGAAGATGATGGCCAACATGCCCTTCCTCCACGAGGGCCTGACAGCAAGTGCCT
Source organism: Microcebus murinus (assembly GCF_040939455.1). Taxonomy (NCBI): domain Eukaryota; kingdom Metazoa; phylum Chordata; class Mammalia; order Primates; family Cheirogaleidae; genus Microcebus; species Microcebus murinus. The sequence goes on along the minus strand of NC_134107.1, from coordinate 5,285,755 downwards.
CAGGCTGTGCGGGCCAGGGCTGTATGGGAGCAGTCTGCCACCACATCCAAAGCAGTCTTCCACAACACATAAATGAATGGGCGTGGTTGTACTTCAATAAAACTTTATTTACAATCACAGGCAGGGGGCCTCACTTTGTGATCTAATGCATCAACAGAAAAACAAAAACAATACCACACAAACCAAAACAAACCCTGTTTCAGTCAGAAAGTCTTTCTAAGGACAGCAACCTGTATATGTGTGAATTCTCTCAAACTTACCTATTTTGGGATGTGACGTTGGCAACGCAGCTTCCGGGAAAGGTGCGATCTGGCAGCTGTCCTGATAGCCGGGGTAGTGGGGCTCAGGGTGGCCCACCCGGCACGGGGGCTGCACACCAGCCTCCTGGACTGTCGGTGAGAAACAGGACAAGGTAGCCTCAGCCCCGGTGCTGGCACGGACTTTAAACCTAACCGGCTGCAGCTGCCCCACTCACTGTACTCAGCAGCTTCTGGCCACGTGTGGCTACTGAGCCCCCGAAATGTGTTGGGTCTGGATGGGATTTGGGATGTTACATGGAATAAAACATATCACAAAAACCCATTTCACCTGTTCCATTTACTTTCCTACACACAACACACACAGCTTGGCTCGCATTTCTATTAGTCCGAGTCTAAAGCAGGAGGCGGCAGACAGGGAGTGTTTCTAACTCTCCCAGCCGTACGGACTCCGTCACAATCAAGCGACTCCCACACCACCTGCCCCGCCAGCCTGCACAACCTGCCGGGTGCGTCGCCCCTAACGGCGCCTGCACTGCCCCCACCAACAAACATGTCCCTGCCCAGGACCCCCTGTCGGGGTGTCGGCAGCCTACCCAGCCCAGCTTGGCCCCCGTGATGCAATGGAACGGTCAGGCACATCAGGCAGGTGCTGAAGCAACTCACCTGTGGCTCCCGCGAAGACGTCACCCTGGGCAGGACTCTCTGATATGACTGCCGTAGCCTCCACGGTGGATGCCCGGTCAAAGGTCAGTGCCCCAGAGGTAGTGATCTGTCCCGAGGGGGTCACGGTGACTGAAGAGCAGAAGCACATGTTATGCAGGGCTGGGCCAGGCGGCTGGGCCACAGCTCGTAGCCGCCACCAGCCGTTGCTTGAGGGGCACTGGTCTCAGAAAGGCCTTGGGAGCCCAGGCCACAGCACGGGCACAGAACCATTTCCCACATACGTGCTAGGACCTGTGAGAACAGACGACCGTACCCCCTGTGGGGAAAAAGCCAGGGTGGGCCATCACTGCCATTTATTGTTTGAATTGTGTGCCGTGGAAACACGTTGCCTAGCCAGAAAACAAAAATATAATAAATTTTTATTTTTTTTGAGACAGAGTCTCACTCTGTTGCCCGGGCTAGAGTGAGTGCCGTGGCGTCAGCCTAGCTCACAGCAGCCTCAGACTCCTGGGCTCAAGCGATCCTCCTGCCTCAGCCTCCCGAGTAGCTGGGACTACAGGCATGCGCCACCATGCCCGGCTAATTTTTTCTATATATTTTTAGTTGTCCAGCTAATTTCTTTCTTTTTTTTTTAGTAGAGACGGGGTCTTACTCTTGCTCAAACAATCTGCCCACCTTAGCCTCCCAGAGTGCTAAGATTACAGGAGTGAGCCACTGCACCTGGCCAATAAAATTTTCAATGATTTAAAAATACTCTGTAATCTGAATTAAGAAGACGACTTCCATCAAAGTCGAAGGTATAAAGTGGCCACATGCGCACAGTAGGCATGACACTGCAGCCGCCACACTCTCCCTCCATTTACCACCCAGGGCCTCGGCAGAGAGCCAGCAGGTGCGTTAGAGACCCTGCTCTACTGTGCAAGCAGTCCAGGCCCCTCACCTCACAGAACCCTGCAGCTGCCTCGCCCCTGCCCTAAATCCTTCCCACCCATTACAGCTTTACAAAAGCAGAGTTTTTTCTCCGTTCCCCTAATCACCTTTTCCCAGACAACTACATCAGTTTGTGTATAACAGGAGAGTACTAAAAAGCCACTAACACTAACAATGTCTCTCAGGCAGGACGGTGTCACGACCGCTGTCATCTCTGAAGGAGCCTGGTGGCAGGCGGGGCATGTCTCCCAAACAGTAGCCCCTGCAGCCCTCGCCCCTCTCGTTAGGAAGCACATTCTGAGCACTTGCTAAGAGACTAGGGCTCAATGTCAGCAGATATCCACTGCATGTGCCACACACCTGCCATCGTCAGCCCTGGGAAACAGCTGAGGATACGGCAGACAGCCCCTGGCACCAACGTCCCAGGCAAGGAAGGCGGAGCTCAGCTGGGGACCCTTCTCCACCCCGCAGCCCAGAAGGTGTTGACTATCCTTCCAGCCCCACAATGTGCCTTAGAAAAGAGAATCCCAGGGTTGAACGTACCAAGTGGTGACACGATAAGGGAAATGCACTTAGCTCCCCTCGGTGAAATAGAGCCTCGCTCTACTCACAGGTGGTGGCAGCTGTAGCTGGAAGCAACGTGATGTTCTTGGGGGAGTCCTTCTTCACTGGAGTCGTGGGCAGTTCATTCTCCTTCTTGCGCCTCTTGTAAGGCACGAAGAGCCTGACCGGGCCACTCTGTGGGAGAAAGGCAGAGTTGGGTGGACTCGTGTGAAAAGAGGTTTGTGCTTCCTACTCCTCATTCCACAAGTGTACGAGTAACCCAGCCAGACTACTGAGATGGTAAGCTCACTCACAAATCCCACCCCTACTTAGGCCCCAAATTCCTGAAAATGAGAGAAAAATAGTTTCAAAAAGAATATATGGGCCAGGCACAGTGGCTCACGCCTATAATCCCAGCACTCTGAGACGTGGAGGCAGAAGAATCACTTGAGGCCAGGAGTTTGAGACCAGCCTGGGCAGGGTCGTAGAGATAGCGAGATCCTGTCTCTACAAAAATGAAAAAAGAGGCCGGGCGCAATGGCTCACACCTGTAATCCTAGCAATCTTGGAGGCGGACGCGGGCAGATTGCTCCAAGTCAGGAGTTCAAAACCACCCTGAGCAAGAGGGAGACCCCATCTCTACTATAAATACAAAGAAATTAAGAGGCCAACTAATATATATAGAGAAAAAATTAGCTGGGCATGGTGGCGCATGCTTGTAGTCCCAGCTACTCGGGAGGCTGAGGCAGCAGGATTGCTTGAGCCCAGGAGAATGAGGTTGCTGTGAGCTAGGCTGATGCCATGGCACTCTCTCTAGCGTGGGCAACAAAGTGAGACTCTGTCTCAAAATAAAAAAAGAATTAGCTGAAGATGGTGGCACATGCCTGTAGTCCTAGCTACTCAGGAGACGGGGGGTAATCCAAAGGTAGAAAGCAACAGCTGCTCCATATGGGAAGAAGTCAGCCAAAGAACTCTGAAAGTATGAAGAATCAGACTGAAAGGACACCCCTAAAAGGGAACACAAGCTCTCTAGCAGTGCTACCAACCAAAATCAAAACACTGAAATGACAGATGAAGAATTTCGAACATGGATTGTAAGAGAACTCAATGAAACGCAAGATAAAATGGAAATCCAACATGAAGAAACCACAATAAGAATGCAGGAAATTAATGAAAAATTCACTAAAGAAATTAAAATGTTAAAGAATAATCAAACAGAACTTCTGAAAATGAAAAATTTATTTAAGGAATTACAAAACACAGTAGAGGCCGGGCGCTGTGGCTCACGCCTGTAATCCTAGCTCTTGGGAGGCCGAGGCGGGCGGATTGCTCAAGGTCAGGAGTTCAAAACCAGCCTGAGCAAGAGCGAGACCCCGTCTCTACTATAAATAGAAAGAAATTAATTGGCCAACTGATATATATATAAAAAATTAGCCGGGCATGGTGGCGCATGCCTGTAGTCCCAGCTACTCGGGAGGCTGAGGCAGAAGGATCACTCAAGCCCAGGAGTTTGAGGTTGCTGTGAGCTAGGCTGACGCCACGGCACTCACTCTAGCCTGGACAACAAAGCGAGACTCTGTCTCAAAAAAAAAAAAAAAAACACACAGTAGAAAGCCCCAAGAATAGGTTAGATCAAGCAAAAGAAAGAATCTCAAGGATTGAAGACACCTTTCAATTAAATAAGTCAGACGCAAAGATAGAGCAGAGAAATAAGAGAAAAGAAAGCCTACAAGAAATAAGGGATTATGGGAAGAGGCCTATTGTGAGAATCATAGGCAGCCCTGAGGGTGAAGAGAAAATACCCAAGGGTTGGATAATCTATTTAAGGGAATAATGGAGGGAAATTTCTCTGGCCTTGTTAGAAATCTAGATATCCAGGTACAAGAAGCTCAAAGAAATCCTGGGAGATTCATTGCAAAGAGGAAGACACCACAACACATGGTCATCAGACTGACCAAAAATAACCATGAAAGAGGCCCTCTTACGAGCTATAAGGCAAAAGCAGCAAGTAACCTACAAAGGAACACCCATCAGACTAACTGCAGTCTTCTCAACTGAGACCTTACAAACCAGCTGGATTGGGGCCCTATTCTCAGTCTTCTCAAACAGAATGGCCAACCTAGAATTTCATATCCTAAAAAAGTAAGTTTCTTATATGAAGGAGGAATAAAGACCTTCTCAGACAAGCAAAGACTGAGGGAATTCATCAAGACAAGACCTGCCCTCCAGGAAGTACTTAGAACAGCATTACACACAGATCAGCACAATAAACACTCACCAGTGTAAAATCGTCCAAAAGATAAAGGTCAGAGGCCAAATACCAGAATGGCTCAAGAGAGAAAACAAAGCAACAAAGTTCAACTCAACAGGATGAACAGAATCTGCCCTATTTATCAATTCTTTCAATAAATGTGAATGGCTTTAACTGCCTACTGAAGAGACACAGGCTGGCCAAATGGATAAATATGCACAAGCCAAGTATCTATCTCTAGGAAACACATCTAACCCACAACGATGCATTCAGAGTCAAGGTGAAGGGATGGAAAATAATATTGCATGCAAATGGAAACCCGAAAAAAAAGCTGGTGTGTCAGTTCTCATATAAAATAACTTTTCAAATCAACAAAAGTAATGAAAGACAACAATGGTCATTATACAATGCTAAAGGGAACAATTAAACAAGAAGACTTAACAATTCTAAATATTTATGCACCTAACTCAAGTGTACCCAGATTCATAAAGCAAATTCTACTTGATCTAAACAACATGATAGACAGCAGCACTATAATAGCCAGGGACTTCAACAGCCCACTGACAGAACAGGACAGATCCTCCAAACAGAAAATAAACAAAGAAACAACGGACTTAAACAGAACTCTAGAACACACGGGCCTAACAGATAATTTCAGAATATTCTACCCAAAAACCACTGAATATACATTTTTTCTTATCAGCTCATGGGACATTCTCTAAGATTAACCATATCCTAGGCCACAAAACATGTCTCAACAAATTAAAAAAAACAGAAATTATACCATGCATCCTCTCAGCCCACAGTGGAATAAAATTAGAAATCAACTGCAGCAGAAACACTCATCTCTACACAAAGTCATGGAAACTAAACAACCTACTGCTGAACAATTATTTGGTCAAGGAGGAAATTAAGATGGAAATCAAAAGATTGTTTGAACTAAATGATAAAGGAAACACAAGCTATCAAAATCTGTGAAGCATAGCTAAAGCAGTCCTGAGAGGAAAATTTATAGCTATAAATGCCTACATCCAAAAGACAGAAAGATCACAAATCAACAATCTCATGAATCATCTCAAAGAACTGGAAAAGGATAAGCAAACCAATCCCAGATTCAGCAGAAGGAAAGAAATAACCAAAATCAGAGCAGAACTAAATGAAATCGATAATAAAAGAATGATACAGAAGATTAATAAAACAAAAAGTTGCTTCTTTGAAAAAATAAACAAGATTGACATGCCTCTCACTAGATTAACCAGAAGCAGAAAAGAAAGGACTCTAGGCCGGGCGCGGTGGCTCACGCCTGTAATCCTAGCTCTCTGGGAGGCCGAGGCGGGCGGATTGCTCAAGGTCAGGAGTTCAAAACCAGCCTGAGCAAGAGCGAGACCCCGTCTCTACTATAAATAGAAAGAAATTAATTGGCCAACTGATATGTATATATAAAAAAAAATTAGCCGGGCATGGTGGCGCATGCCTGTAGTCCCAGCTACTTGGGAGGCTGAGGCAGAAGGATCGCTCGAGCCCAGGAGTTTGAGGTTGCTGTGAGCGAGGCTGACGCCATGGCACTCACTCTAGCCTGGACAACAAAGGGAGACTCTGTCTCAAAAAAAAAAAAAAGAAAAAAAAAAAAGAAAGGACTCTAATAAGCTCAATCAGGAATGAAAAGGAGAAATTACAACTGATACCACAGAAATACAAAATATCATCTATGAATACTATAAATATGTCTATGCACATGAACTTGAAAACGTGGAGAAAATGGACAAATTCTTAGAAACACACAGCCTCCCTAAGCTCAATCAAGAAGAAATAGAATTCCTAAACAAACCAATATCAAGTACCAAAATTTAAGCAGCAATAAAAAACCTTCTTAAAAAAAAAGTCCCAGGCTGGTCCGAAGGTAGTGAGTTATCTCAAGTGATTGTTCACAGTCAGTTACAGATTGAACTCCTTGTTCTACTACTTTCCCCCCTCCTCACTACTGCACTTGACTAGTCTTAAAAAAAAAAAAAAAAAAAAAAAAAAGTCCCAGACCAGATGATTTCACACCAGAATTTTACCAGACCTACAAAGAAGAATTGATACCTATCTTGCAGAAATTATTCCAGAACATTGAGAAGGAAAGAATCCTCCCCATCCACTTCCTGTGCTGATGTAAAAAACAAAAAAAAGAATCCTCCCTAACACGTTTTACGATGCCAACATCACCCTGATACCAAAATCAAGAAAGGACTCAACAAACAAAGAAAACTACAGACCAATATCCCTTATGAATATAGATGCAAAAATTCCCAATAAAATCCTAGCAAACCAAACTCAGGTGCTTATCAAAACAATAATCCATCACAACCAAGCAGGCTTCATCCCAGAGATGCAGGGATGGTTCAACATACGCAAATCTATAAATGTAATACACCACATAAATAAAAGTAAAAACAAAGACCATATGATCCTCTCAACAGACACAGAAAAAGCATTCGACAAAATTCAGCACCTTTTTATGATAAGAACACTCGAACTCTGGGAGGCCGAGGCAGGCGGATTACTCGAGGTCAGGAGTTTGAAACCAGCCTGAGCAAGAGCGAGATCCCGTCTCTACTAAAAATAGAAAGAGGCCGGGCGCGGTGGCTCACGCCTGTAATCCTAGCTCTCTGGGAGGCCGAGGTGGGCGGATCATTTGAGCTCAGGAGTTCGAAACCAACCTGAGCAAGAGTGAGACCCCATCTCTACTATAAATAGAAAGAAATTAATTGGCCAACTAATACATATAGAAAAAATTAGCCGGGCATGGTGGTGCATGCCTGTAGTCCCAGCTACTCGGGAGGCTGAGGCAGGAGGATCACTTGAGCCCAGGAGTTTGAGGTTGCTGTGAGCTAGGCTGACGCCACGGCACTCACTCTAGCCTGGGCAACAAAGTGAGACTCTGTCTCAAAAAAAAAAAAAAAAAAAAATAGAAAGAAATTAATTGGCCAACTAATATATATAGAAAAAATTAGCCAGGCGTGGTGGTGCATGCCTGTGGTCCCAGCTACTCGGGAGGCTGAGGCAGGAGGATCGCTTGAGCCTAGGAGTTTGAGGTTGCTGTGAGCTAGGCTGATGCCACGGCACTCACTCTAGCCTGGGCAACAAAGCGAAACTCTGTCTCAAAAAAAAAACACTCAACAAAATAGGCATAGATGGGACTTGCCTCAAAGCATATATACAAAAGCCATATACAACAAACCCACAGCCAACATCATACTGAATGGGAAAAAATTCAAAGCACTCCCGCTTAGAACTGGAACCAGACAAGGTTGCCCACTATCACTACTGCTATTCAACATAGTGCTGGAAGTCCTAGCCAGAGCAATCAGACAGAGGAAACCAAGGACATCCAGGTAGATGCCTTTTTTGGCCTCCACCCATCTGCACCCAGATGCTCAAAATAAACAGCATTTTGCTACCAAAAAAAAAAAAAAAGAAATCAAGGACATCCAAATGGAGGCAGAAGAGGTCAAACTATTGCTCTTTGCTGACGATATGATCTTACATCTAGAAAACCCCAAATATTCTTCCATGAGACTACTGGAATTGATAAACAAATTCAGCAGTCTCAGGTTACAAAACTAATGTACACAAATCAATTGCGTTCATATATGCCAACAACAGTCAAACTGAGAACCAAATCAAAGACTCAATACCTTTGACAAGAGCAACAAAGAAAATAAAATACCTACGAATATATTTACCTAAGGAGGCAAAAGACTTCTATAGAGAGAACTACGAAACACTGAGGAAGGAAATAGCAGAGGACATAAACACATGGAAACCCATACCATGCTCAATGGATGGGCAGAATCAACATTGTTAAAATGTCTATACTACGCAAAGTGATCTACAGATTCAATGCAATCCCTGTTAAAATACCAACATCATTTTTCACAGATTTTGTTATTATCCTGGATGGAGCTGAAGCCCATTCTACTAAGTGAAGTATCACCAGAATGGAAAAACAAGCACCACACATACTCACCGTCAAATTGTTACTAATTGATCAATGCTTATGTGCATATATGGTAGCAGTATTCATCAGGTGTCAGACAGATTGGAAGGGGAAGGAGGGGATGGGTATATTCACACCAAATGGGTATGGTGCCCACACTGTCTGAGGGATGGGCACACTTGTAGCTCTGACTTGGGTGAGGCAAAGGCAATATATGTAACCTAAATGTTTGCACCCTTGTAATATTCTGAAATTAAAAAACTAATAAAAAAATAAAAAAAAAAAAGACCAGGGGACACAGCCAGCCCTGGGGGGCTTTGAGGAGACATAGCCCCACCTTGGGTTGGGGAGTCTCCATTCTCCCTTGATGGACATCTGCAGGGGCCATGGTTTTGCCCTGATAAACCCTCAAAAAGAATTCCAGGCCAGGCACAGTGGCTCACACCTGTAATCTGGCACTCTGGGAGGCCGAGGTAGGAGGATCTCAAGGCCAAGAGTGTGAGACCAGCCAGAGCAAGAGCGAGACCCTGTCTCTACAAAAAATAGAAAGATTAGCCAAGTGTGGTGGCACACGCCTGTCCTCCCAGCTACTTGGGAAGCTAAGGCCGGAGGATCGCTGGACCCCAGGAGTGTGAAGCTGCAGTTAGCTGCGATGATGCTACTGCACTCCGGCATGGGTGACAGAGCAAGACACTGTCTCTAAAAACAATTAAGAGAAAAAGAATATGAATAACAGTGCTGAAAAACAAGAAAGAGTATCATCAACACATCAAATTTTTAGGAATTACTAAGAGACACAAAACAGATGGGGACAAAGTAAAGCAATAAGAAGAAACCACAGCCCGAAACAAGAGAAGGACATTTCCTGTAGCGACAAGAGCCACCCTACAGCTTTGTGGGTAAGCGCAAGGGACAGGAGGCGGCACTGGGATAATCTGTTAAAGAAAAAACCTGAATAGACCATAACAACAGAACAAAATGGTAAAGTAATGAAAGACACCTCCCACAACCAGGCCCCAGGCCCCACGGGCTGCGAGGGAACGCCTCACCAAGCCCTCAAGGACCGACCCTTCTACTGCATGGCACAGCCTCTGTCGCTAAACCCAACACCTGGGCTTCTTACAGGCAGTTTCTGTTACCTGCATTTTTTCCTATGTATGGTTCACACTTTCCTATTTCTTTGCATGTCTTATAACTTTTTGCTAAAAATTAGACAGGTGATAAACTGTGGCAACAGTGCACACCGAGTCCCCCTTTCTCCACAGCTTCTTGCTGTTGTTTGTGTGTTTCTTTCTCTAGGGACTTGGCCGGACTGTGCTACTGAAGTCTCCTCCCCTGCGGTGTGTAGCTGGGCCACTCTCCTGAGGGCGCAGACTTGGGGGTGCACAGGCAGCTTTGGTGACAGCGGTTTTCACAGGGCTCCTGGCCATCTGTCTCTCTCTCTCCCCGTTGGTTTTTTTTTTTTTTTTTTTTTTTGAGACAGAGTCTCCCTTTGTTGTCCAGGCTAGAGTGAGTGCCATGGCGTCAGCCTAGCTCACAGCAACCTCAAACTCCTGGGCTCAAGCGATCCTTCTGCCTCAGCCTCCCGAGTAGCTGGGACTACAGGCATGCACCACCATGCCCGGCTAATTTTTTTTTTTTATATATATATCAATTGGCCAATTAATTTCTTTCTATTTATAGTAGAGACGGGGTCTCGCTCTTGCTCAGGCTGGTTTTGAACTCTTGACCTTGAGCAATCCGCCCGCCTCGGCCTCCCAAGAGCTAGGATTACAGGCGTGAGCCACCGCGCCCGGCCTCCCCGTTGGTTTATCCAGGTGTCCGGCCCACTAACTGCCAGCTGACTGTTCCACTGTTCCCGACAATGCCCCGGGGCGTAAACTGCTCCACTGTCTGAGCCAATTAAATTAGGGCTTCTTTGCAAAGGCAGTTCTGGAGGCAAACCTTTGAGGTTTGTTCTTACCCCAGGCGGGCTCCTCTTAGCTGCTGCTTTCCTTGGTTCTCTGGCAAACTAACTGACTTAGTTTAGCAGGTTCAGCTTCCTACTCTAACGGAGCTGCCCCTTTAATCCCTACCACCAAAATTTTCACCATTTTTGAGAGCACCCTTAGGCTTTGCGTCTCTGTTCTCATGGCCTGCTTCTGCTCCAGAGTGGGGTGGGAACAGTGCTCTCTGCCAGCGATCGGCAGCCCTGCTACAGGAGCCTCGATCCTCCCCGCCTGCCTCTCACACATGGACGCCCTGCCTTGTGAGGGAGCTGGGGTGAGGGAAGTTGGGGCTCCCATGCGCTGGCCCTGCCAGGCCCAGGGAGAGCCTCTGCTATTTGCGTGGGGGCTGAGAGAGCCTCAGTCGCACTGGCCTGGAAGTTACTGCAACTTGGAGCCAGAGGGGCTGAGAAGGGCTGGTGTACCCCCTAGAGACACCACCTCCCTTGACTGGGAGCTAAAGGGAGAGGGAGCCCCGTTTTCCTGGCCACACCCACCTGGGGCAGAGCCTCCTTCACAGGGAACTGGTGGCTCCCTGTGAGGAGCTGGGGGAGATAGGGGGAAGGAGCAGGTTGTGGCTCAACAAATCGACTCGCTGCTCTGAAACTTAGTACCTTTTCTTAGTACATTTTCTGGGAGGCCAAGGCGGAAGATATCTCAAGCTCAGGAGTTCGAGACCAGCCTGAGCAAGAGCAAGACATCCATCACTACAAAAAATAGAAAAATTAACTGGGCATAGCAGTACGCATGCCTGCAGTCCCAGCTACTCAAAAGGCTGAGGTGGGAAGATCGCTTGAGCCCAGGAGTTTGAGGTTGCAATGAGATATGACAACGCCACTGTACTCCAGCTAGGCAACAGAGTAAGACCTTGTCACGGGGGGGGGACCCATGAAAATTATTTTGTTTCTTTTTGAAGCAGTGAACAATTCAGAATAAGGAAATTTTTTTTTCTTTTCTTTTTTTTTTTTTTATTTTATATTTCTCTTCTCAGTTGGTCCCAGGAGGTATTTTTTTTTTTTTTTTGAGACAGAGTCTCGCTTGTTGCCCAGGCTAGAGTGAGTGCCGTGGCGTCAGCCTAGCTCACAGCAACCTCAAACTCCTGGGCTCAAGCAATCCTTCTGCCTCAGCCTCCCGAGTAGCTGGGACTACAGGCATGCGCCACCATGCCCAGCTAATTTTCTATATATATTAGTTGGCCAATTAATTTCTTTCTATTTATAGTAGAGACGGGGTCTCGCTCTTGCTCAGGCTGGTTTTTAACTCCTGAGCTCGAGCAATCCGCCCGCCTCAGCCTCCCAGAGTGCTAGGATTACAGGCGTGAGCCACCGCGCCCGGCTTGGAAATATTTTTAAAAAGACATTACAAGTTCTATACATGAGTAAGTTTATAGTAGTACTTTTATGACATGTTAAAAATGCAGAATATAAAATGGCACCACACACCTGTTGTAACTATTGAAAGAAGTGTGTGTGTCTGTGTTAGAGTTAATATGGTGACATAAGAACTTTCCATCATGTAATAAAGTTTCCTTTAATATTCTTTGAATAGCCACTCAGGGCCAGTCACGTGCCCCCAGTTGAGACATCAGTCGTCATGGTGATATGTTGGAGACAGGGAACAAAACAGCCCCAGAGAGAGGTAAGGACAGTGTCTCTCCAGGGCGGAGGACGAGAGAGAGTACCAAGAGGCAGGGGCTGTGGGGCCCACGCGGCCACCCTCCCTGCCCCACTCCCTGGCAACTCACTAGGGTCATGTCGTCACAGCAGGCGGCACAGGTGCAGGAGGCAGCGTGAGGGTTTAAAATCCCGTCCTGAAATGTAAGAAGTACCACGATACATTAGAAATCAGCCCTCGAAAAGTGAATCACTTAATACTAGTTTTACCACCTATCTGCCATTCATACACATAAAAATTCTGTGAAATAATTTCCAGAGCCCTCTCTTGTTCACAATGCCATTACTGGTGGCAGGACCTACCTGTTTCCTTCCAAAATGTGAAAGACTCTATAGGAATTATTTCCACAACACCCAAGGAGCTAACTGGAATAAGGACTGGAAGTCCTCCCTTATTAGGAAGAAACTGGAACAGAGAGGAGTCAGGTGCCTACTAAGGTCTCATGTGCCCAAAGTGAGCTGCTATTATCTTGACTTCTGTGATTTCATTTTGTTGTCTTGGACATTCCCTTTTTCTGTGCTTATTCCATGCCAGGTACTGTGAGCTCACGCACCCCTCAAGACAATCCTGTGGGGTCGATGTTGTCACCATCCCCCAGTGGAAGACCAGGAACCTAGAGGACAGACAGGGTAAGTGGCCCCAGCCATCCACCCCGCCTGACCCAGTCTGTGCCCGTCCTCGCATCCTTCTGACCCATGCTCGTGCGGACACCCCAAAGCTGCGCGCCAAGGCCCAGAACACTGCGTGTGGGGCGCGGGGGCAGGTACCTGGATGAGGCACTGCAGCGGCCTGCCTGCGTAGCGGATGCTTCTCTTCCAGTCCTTGCTGCTGGCCCTTCCTGCCATGGCCTCAAACTCAGTCGGGCTGTACCAGCTCTCCCCCTGCTTGATGCATCGGCCCCGGCCTCCTAAAACGAATGTGGCCCGTCATGGGAAAGCACCGCCCCTGTCGTCACATCCAGCTGACACCAGGCCAGGCCCTCCTCTGGCTTCCTCCTCCCCTTTTCACATCCTTTCTGGCTCCTGGCCCAGCCTGTGTGATCGTCCACCCCATGGCTGGCCTCTCCGCCTGCTATCTGAGGTCACTGCAAGCCCACCATGCTGCCCACCAAGCATCTGCCCTCTCCTGAATCCTCTGTCAAGTCCCAAGCTGGCCCCGAGACTCCAGCCCTATCTGTCTGCCACTTCTGTCCTGTGGGGCACGATGGGGTCTCAGTTTACCCCAACGTGCTCAGGCCGTCCCCACCCCATGCCTCTCCCTGCCCAGCCCCAGTTCACGGGGACTGGGCCTCACCTGCTGCGTCTGTCTTCCTACCTAGTTTTAAGTGCCATCACCATCATTTCCCTTTGCCCCAAATTTATCGTGTGGGGCTACAAAAAGGAATAGAATCTTTAAGCCCCAAGCCACAGTGGCCTGGGTGCGGCCGGCCCGCCCTCACCTGAGCCGAGCCTGCTCTTGTACAGAGTGCCGCTGATGTTCCGGCACCGCACGGGCAGCTCGCTGTCGTACACGGAGGGGTCCCAGTTGTATTTGGTTCCACCTTTCTCTTGGCCAGGAGCTAGAGGAGGTGGAGGAGACTGAGGACCTTGGGCAGAGAAAGTATTTTGCAGGTAAGAGACACTGCAGGTCACCAGGAAGCACCACACACTCAGCTGTCTAACGGCGGGTCTCCGAGCTGCTCCGACGGCCCCGGGCAGCAGCACCGTCTTTTTCCACTGTGGAATCATTTTTTCTCAGCCTGGAGAAATCCACTTTTTCTCCTTAAATCTATTAACAGTTAATATTCTAAATTTACCACAAACATAAACAAATAACTAAATCTCCAGAATACATTCTAGATCCTCTAGGACGTGTTTTGCTCTGAGGACTGGGGCGTAGGTGCCACCTTACCTGGGGTGAGAGGAGCCGCGGGGCCCTTCAGCCCAGTGGTCTCCACGATGCTCCCATCTGTGTGCACGACAATCAGCGTGGCTTTCTCCGTGTTCAGGCTGTCCCCGATCTGAAGGGCCGTTCTACCAGACTGCAAGAGAGAACACCCATTAAGCCACCTCCCAGGGCCACCCCAAGGCACGTCACATAGCCTAGCTGATGTGTCCCCACAGCCACAAGGTCTGCCTATTCGTCACCAAGAAGGGGATGTTCACCCAAGATCCTGTATCTTCTCCAAAGATGTCTCTAAAAGACTTAAAAAACAGAGCCAAGGACCGGGCGCGGTGGCTCACGCCTGTAATCCTAGCTCTCTGGGAGGCCGAGGCAGGTGGATTGCTCAAGGTCGGGAATTCGAAACCAGCCTGAGCGAGACCCCGTCTCTACTAAAAATAGAAAGAAATTAATTGACCAACTAAAAATATATATAGAAAAAATTAGCCGAGCATGGTGGCGCATGCCTGTAGTCCCAGCTACTCGGGAGACTGGGGCAGTAGGATCGCTTGAGCCCTGGAGATTGAGGTTGCTGTGAATTAGGCTGACGCCACGGCACTCACTCTAACCTGGGCAACAAAGTGATACTCTGTCTCCAAAAAAAAAAAAAACCAAAAAAACAACAACAAAAAAAAAACAGAGCCAAGAACAAGAAAAGCCAGCGCCTAAGTCTGGGTGGTGCTGAGAAAAATGGTTCCAATCATTTGTCGGAGTCAAAGAAGAAACATGCTGCACAAACACACCCTACGAGTAGGAAACACCCTCACTTCTACCTGATCAGCACCCACAAGGTCACAGGTCTTAAGAGAGGCTTCCAAGAACCACACTGACCCCCACAGCACAGCCTGGCGCAGGCTCCCTCTCATGCCGCGCTCCACGCTGGGCTCCCTCCAGACGCCCAGCCCAGGGCCTCCTCAGCCACAAGTCCACACCGGCTGAACGCTGCCACGACTGCCCGGTACTTCCCCTATGCCAGCCCAAACTTGCTCCTTAAGCTGCACAGACCCCTCCACAGCCTGCCAGAGTTCTTTTTTATTTTTATTTATTTATTTATTTATTTTTGAGACAGAGTCTCACTCTGTTGCCCAGGCTAGAGCGAGTGCCGTGGCGTCAGCCTAGCTCACAGCAACCTCAAACTCCTGGGCTCAAGCGATCCTGCTGCCTCAGCCTCCCCGAGTAGCTGGGACTATAGGCATGCGCCACCATGCCCGGCTGATTTTTCTATATATATTAGTTGGCCAATTAATTTATTTCTATTTATAGTAGAGATGGGGTCTCAGGCTGGTTTCGAACTCCTGACCTCAAGCAATCCGCCCGCCTCGGCCTCCCAGAGTGCTAGGATTATAGGTGTGAGCCACCACGCCCGGCGCTGCCAGAGTTTTTGTGCCCACCCAGCCAAGTCACCCAACAAACTGTGGCATCAAGACTCAGTTCATAGTTAACCTAGAACAGTAGCCTAGAACCAAAAAACAAAAGAAGACTCTGTTCAGCCAGCCATGGGCAGACCAGAGACCTCCAGGGCCCTTATCCAGAGCCGACATTCTGGGATGCTCTAATGTTTTCATCGTAAGAGTACAAAACCAATTGAGGCAAAACGAGGAAGCAACCTTTTCTTACATCTGAAAGTGTCACCATCAAATCAGGGCCCTAGGGCAAGGCACAATGGCTCACATCTGTAATCCCAACACTGTGGGAGGCTGAGGCAGGAGGACCACTTAAGGCCAGGAGTTTGAGGTTGCAGTGAGCTGTGATCACACCACTGCACTCCAGCCTAGGTGACAGAGCGAGACCCTGTCTCATAAAGAAAAACAAAAACCAGGGTACTTGAACAGACATTAAGCATGGCGTCTGGGCTCATAGAGGCCTGAGGGCCAATGCATCAAGAAGGGGTCCATACAGCTGTGTCTGAGTCACTGAAGACCTGCAGCTCTCTACTGGAGAAAGGATATTTGTGTTCATTTAAGAATCAAAAAGTGCCCATATTCCCAACACCCAGCAACAACTGCTGTTAGCAACATCTCAATCTGTACACCGGTCTAAAAAATAAATAAACAAAAAAGTGATCAACTGGTTGTAAATACCACTGCACTCGCACCAGCCAGAAACACAAAGGGCTGTGCTTGTGAGGGGGAGTGGGAAGACACGGACGCCTGTGAGCAAGGCTGAGAAGACTGCTGCCACCAACAGGCGGAAACAGTTGCAGGGAACCCCTTTCGGGAGACCGCACCCCCCTCGCCCGCAGAACCTGCTACCTGGCAGGGAACAAGGCTGCCTGCCCTGGCTGAGGGACATCCCAGAATCACTGAAGCCTCACACACAAAACATAAAATATAGAACAGGCTGAAACAACATCTCATGGAGGGGTTCTGAATGTGGGCGTGAATGGTTTTCAGCAATTTTTCTTTTTTGTCTGTTTTTTTTTGTTTTGTTTTGTTTTTTGTTTTGTGGGGTCAGGCTCTCCCTCTGTCGCCCAGGCTGGAATGCAGTGCTATAATCACAGCTCACTGCAGCCTCCAACTCCTGGGCTCAAGCGATCCTCCTGCCTCAGCCTCCCAAACAGCTAGGACTATAGGTGCACCACCATGCCCTGCTAATTTTTTTATTTTAACTTTTTGTAGAGACAGGGTCTTGCTACATTGCTCAGACTGCTCTCAAACTCCTGACTTCAAGAGCTCTTCCCACCTCTGCCTCCTAGAGCTCACTGGGATTGCAGGTGTGAGCTACCGTGCCCAGCAGCAGTTTTCTTTAGGAGGACAGCCATACGGTGTGCAGAATGAACTCTCCCGGGAGACTGGACTGTAAGTGCCACAATGCCACAAGAACAGAATTCCGGGAGGCAAACGCAGCGGTTCTCTCAGATGTGCCTGGAGCCGTGAGCGTAAGGAGAGCAGACATCTCTGGCTACTGGCAGAAGCTGAACTCCGGGCCCAGAGCAGCCGGGACTCAACCACAAGCTGGGGGTTCCAGGCCCGGACGCAGGCTGCAAAGCCCTCTGGGGCGGATGTCTCTGTCCACACGGCTCGGAAGGCTCTTTCCAGTTCTCCCACGTCTTCCTCACTTCACAGGAGCCACGTTCAGCATGCACTTTCCTTGTCGAAGAAGTCAAGTGAGGAAAAGACGCCTCAGCTCAAATCAGAACTCCTCGCCCAGCTTTCCACGGGCGGCTCTTCCTCAGCCCTCATTCATTTCTCACCGGCCAGCACAGCCCTGAGGCTCCTGCTCGCAGAAGGAGCCACGTGCGCCCCTCATGGCTTGCAAAACAGAGCAGGCGCCCTCACCGCGGACTGAGTCCTGGAGGAGTCTCCGCAAAGCCCAAGGCTTGGCGCCAGCTACACCCCTCAGAGCACTTACCAGAACATGTCCTGAGATCGACGCCGCGTTTGCCACCGACGTTGTGAAGACATTGTCTGCAGAGGCCCCCACATTGGCCACGGTCACTGTGGTCACCTCTGCAACAGAAGGGACCTCACTTAACGAGCGATGAAAGCCAGAGCACAAACTGAGCAGACAACCTTGCTTGGGTGCCTGACACACAGCAATTGCCACTCAGCTTTTATGAAAACCAACAACCAATGTTCTAGCCCACAGTCTAAGTCAGGGGTCCTCAAACTTTTAAAACAGGGGGCCAGTTCACTGTCCCTCAGACCGTTGGAGGGCCAGACTATAGTTTAAAAAAAAAAAAAAAACTGTGAACAAATTCCTATGCACACTGCACACATCTTATTTTGAAGTAAAAAAACAAACGGGCAAAAACACCTGCATGTGGCCCTCGGGCCATAGTTTGAGGACACCTGGAAGTTGTCTGGTTCTTCCAGGAAAAAGAGAAGAAATCTGTTCTTCCCCAATAAAGCCTCTATGGACAATAAAAACTGCTCACAATGAAACTGCACCCCAGGAGCCAGAGCCAGCCACGGCTCTAGGAAACTACCACTACCACCGGTCCCCAGGTCGGACGTGCCCCGTACCTACAGAGTTCCCGCCCTCAGCCTCCTCCCAGGTGGGGACACCTCCTGGACTCACCTGTGCAGTCCACACAGGGCAGGCTCAAATCCTGCCTCACCTCCTCCAGGGTCCCTCCACTGTGGGGTCTGGCCACTAGTATTAGGCGACTGTGGTCTCATGCTCACTGCTGCCGCCCAGGGTCTGCAACCCCTTCCCCAGCTCCTCCTCCTTCTAAAAAGCACATCCAACCTGCCTGTACCCTTGGGTGCTGCCCCGACCTACCCCCTACGATACTCACAGGGCTGCACACAGGCACCCCTCCCTCTGGCTCTGCAAAGCCTTTCCTTGATGCAAGTGGCCCCCTTCTGTCACCCAGCATTCCAGAATGTCCCATGCCCAAGGCAATCTCTGTTGCACAGCAGGTGCTCAGCTGACACTGGCTGCCCGTACCATTAACCTGGCAATCACCAAACAATACCAAAACTACCTGTTCACTGGCTGTCTCCACTGCCAGACCACACTGGGAGCACAGCTAACTCATCCTTGCCTCTCAGCAGGACAACGCCAGCAGGCAGGCCAGCCAGCCACCATCTGAACACAAGTCCAAAGACAGCTCAGGCAGACATCTGCCACAGGTGGCCCCAGGCAGGCAGCATGTCCTGTTGAGTTACTTAAACCTGGAAATTACTTGACTTCAGCAACTCATAATAAAAAAAAAATATTGAAATGTTTTAACACATCAAAACATAAGTATAAAATTTTGCAAAAGAAACAAAGTCATTCCTGTTAAGTCATGAGGAATAGCATCGTATTTCTTTTACGCATTCAGAAAATTATGTTCAAAAAGCACAAAAGCCTGAAGTAAAACCTTATTTCTCCAAATCACAATGTCAAACCAGAGTTAGCAAAGAAAACCTTCCCTCGCTTTTGCGAGCAGCTCATCTGACCAGAGCCCCTGGGCCGGGGCAGAACCTGGGCTGCTGGACTCCCCATCCAGCCTGGGTGTGGCTGAACAAACACCCAGAGTGGACACGCAACAGCTCCCGTGAACTCGGCACACCAGGACCAGAGTCCGGTTCCAAAACCTGCAAAGCTCCTCATGAGAAAAGCGCCTTATGATGCAACGAGATGGGGAAATGATGCTCTTCCAAGCGTGTGAAGACTCAACCCCGAGTCCTCGAGGGACACTGAGGAGCTCCAGTTGGGAAGGGAGTCCAACACGTGGGCGGTCTCCACTCCCACTGACCCGTGAGCTGGGACGCGGATGACTGCAGGAGGGCAGTCTGGGGAGGCGCCACCCTACAAGGCATTTGAGGGCACGCCCGAGTTGGCTCCGTATGTTATGAAACCTGAGAATGAGGATGCTGTGTGGCAAGGAACTATGAGCAGCACAGACAAAAACGTGGGCCAGCAACGCAGCGGTGGCTCCCCCATGTCCCCTTGGAAGGGAGTTTGACAGGAGCAGCAGGAGGGAAGGGAAGGACCCTAAAGGAAAAGGCAAGAGGAAGGGTGCACTCCCGGAGGGGAGGCCGTGTGGGTGTCTTCTAGCCCATGACACCGGCCCTACCTGGGCCACTGCAAAGCCGAGCTGACCTCCGGCCAGGCCAGGTGAGGACGCTCTTGCCCCCTGCACTCAGGTCATGCCTGACCTGGCCCTCGGCACTGGGGCCGTTCCTGGTGACCACACACGTCCGCCCGCCTTCGGGCTCCTCCGGGACGGGGTCCACGTCTGACCCTCCTATGCCATCTGCACCCAGGATGGACCAAGGGAGGACAGGCAGGGCAGGAGACAGGTGTCGAGAAGGTTCTAGAAGGGTACCCAGTGAAGAGCAGGGCAAGGCGAGGCCGGCCCAAGGAAAAGGAGCTCAGGAGCAGGTGTGGGCAGGGCAGGACCAGCGCGGGCCAGGTGGGGCGCCGGACCTGCGGGGCAGGTGCGCGGGCCAGGTGCGCGGGCCAGGTAGGCGGCCGGGCCTGCGGGGCAGGTGCGCGGGGACCGGAGAGGCGGAGGCCGGCGGCGCGCGGGCGCACTTGCCTGCGAAGGCGGCGGCGGCGGCGGCCTCGTCGGGGCCAGGCAGGGCCTCGGCGCCCATGTCCATGTGCCCGGGCTCGGCCGCCATCACCGCCACGGCCGTGACCCGCCGCGTCTCGCGCTCCGCCTCCGAGTCCGCGTCCTCCTCAGATTCCTCGTCCCTGCTCAGAACCGGCTCCTCCGTCTCGCCTCCCGCCGCGGCCGCGGCCGCCGCCGCCACAGCGGCCGCGGCCGCCACCGCTGCTGCCTCAGCCAGGCCCAGCTGCTTTGCCGCCGAGTCCGAGTCCTCCATCCGGACTCCGCCGAGCCAGCCCGAAGGCGCCGTCCGGGGCCGCCCGAAGCGCCGGGCGCCCAGCCCGAAGCGGGGCCCGAAGAGGCCGCCCGAGCCGGGCCGAGCCCGCCCGAAGCCGCCGCCCGAGCAGAGGCCGAAGCGGCAGCCGGGCACTGAGCCGAGCCCAGCCGAGGCCTCCCGCAGAGTGGAGCCGAGCACAGCCGAGGCCTCCCGCCGAGCAGAGCCGAGCCCAGCCGAGGCCGCCCGAGCAGGGCCGAACCTGCACAAAGCCGCCGAGCCAAGCCGAGCCCAGCCGGACCGACCCGGGCTGAACCGAGGCCAAGAGTTCGGAACCGAGGAGGGTCGAAGCTACCCGAAGTAAAGAGCCGAGTCAGTCCGAATGAGTCGAGGCCACACGAGGATTTCCGAGCAGCTCGACCCAGGCCCTCTTCACTGCCTATGAAGACGAACCAGCTGTCATCCCCGGCCGACAGGGCTGACCGGCTCTGGGCAGACTCTCGACACAGTTTGGTCCCGTAAAAGAGGGCCTTGCGCCACAGGCTTCGTCCACCCCCGCTGCCGGCGACAGCCGAGTCGGCCCGAGGCCGAGCCGAGCTGAGCCGAACGTCCCCGAGCCCGAAAACTCCCGAGCCTCGGTTCTCCGCCTCCCCCTGTCCGAAAGTGCCCGAGCGCCGCCGGACTGCCTAATCGTGCCTCGGCCGCGGCTCGGACGTCCGCTCCCGAAACGCGGCGCGGTCGGACCTCTTCGCCAGAAGAGGCGAAAATGGCCGAAGGGGCGCGAGTGGCGCAGGCGGAGAGGCTGCCGGGATCGCGGCGGACCGGAGGGAGGGGGCGGGGCTGGCAAGATGGCGGCCGCGAGGCGAGGTGAGCTCTGCGGGACCTGCAGGGGCCGGGCCCGCGGGGCGCGGCGTCTCCTCGCTGCCCACCCCGTTTAGGGTTCAGTGCGCTCCCAGGGCGTGCGGCCGTCACCTTCGAGGGGCAGCGGCCGGGTCCGCATTGGCCAGCCCGGCGGCGGGGACGGCGGGGCGCGGGGTTCTCCCGGAGCCGGCGGCGGGTGTTTCACTCACGCCCCGAGACGCGCGCCCGGCTGGCCACGCCTGTCGCCCGCACAACGCGTCGCGGGCTCGCGAGTGGCGCGGCGCGGCGGGGGCCGGAGCCGTCGGCTGTTGGCGTCCCCCCGGGCCGGCGCAGAGCCCCTCGCCGTCCCCGCCGGCCCTGCACGGCGAAGGCGGCCTTGTCGCCGGAGTCTGTCCGGGGGCCCCGGGCGGCGGCCTCCACAGGGCCGAGCCCGTGACTGCGGAGGTCCCGGCAGTCAGGTTGGTTTGTGTGTCATGGTCTCGCAGGAATTAAGTTTATTGCAGAACAGGATCTCCTCCTGCACCTCGTCTGTTGCAGTCGTGCCTTCTCAATCACACGTGTGACTTGTGCCCGACACGCCGAGCGGTGCTGCAAATCCTCCCGTGACAATGGGCTCCTCTAGGTCTGGGCGGTTAGAACCTCATGTCCCACGATAACTGCCCTTCGTGCCATTTAAATGCTATGTCACTTAAGGTTTTTAAACAGGTTTTTTTTTTTTTCCCCTAAGCCCCACAACTTCAGTGTGTAACGGCGGGCATTGAGAAGGCACATTTGAAATGCTTAGGAGTGACCTTTAGGAGAAGGATTGGAAGCGAGGAAACCCCCTAACATGATATTGACTCGAGCAAGGACAGTCACCCAGGTCTGGAAAAGAACAGATCAGGTTTAGAGAGAGCCGTGCAGGCAACATGATGCGGCTTGGCTCACCCTCCCTTGGCTTCCTGCTGCCAGCATGTGCCGCCTCTTCTAGAAGCCCAGTTCCGTGTCTCTGTTGCAAATTCCCTGTGTTAACCGTTTTTAAAACTCCCGCCCATGTGAGCTTCTGCAGACTCTGGCGCAGAAGGCCCCAAATCTGCCCGAGAAGTCGTGGGGTCACCCACAAAAACTCAACCGAGCCTGAGAGTGTCTTTCCTGCCTTCCCTGAGACTAAAGAGGAAAAGGAACAGAGAGGCTGTTCAGGTTGCGGTCGGGCTGGCTGCCCAGCAACAGAGCTCAGGCTCCTTTTAGGGGAGGTTTTTTGCCCAACTCTAGATTTATATAGGTGTATTTATGCATGTAGAGAAGTGTACACGTCACAGATGTGCAACTGCCGTGAACCTCTTCTCAGACAGGCAATCTGACCCAGGCATGTTCCACTCAAGGCGGGTCAGTGGAATCTTCAAGCACGAAACCTCGGAAGCAGACGTGAGGAAGGAGGTTCCGCTCACTCCTCGGCTTCCTGTCATCTCAGGATTGGGGAAAATTGATACCTGCAGTGGGGGTGCGAGGAGGTCGTTCTAGAGATCACCCGACGAAGAAAGATTGGACTGCTGGCTTAGAAAATCCTTATTTTTGCAGGGCTATTTGGGGCAATGAACAAAATTCCAGAGGAAAGCAAATGTCTTGTTATCAATTATGAAAAAAAGACTTGTTATAACCCAAACCAGAAAAGGTTTTCATCTCATTATATTATGTGTGGCAAATATTCGGAAACCACAGACGATGAGGAAAGCTGCCGTTTGGGTAGATTTGGGGTATTTCTCCTGAGGGAGGCATGGGTCTCACGTGGCCTCGGCAAGATGGAGGCTTCTCGTCACAGCATGCTGTGCCCCCAGGTGCCTGCTCTGGGACTCAGAGATTGTCATCTCCTCCCTGAAGGGCTGGACATAGGCCCACCACAAACGCTGCTTTATTAAAGATGAGATCAGGCCGGGCGCGGTGGCTCACGCCTGTAATCCTAGCACTCTGGGAGGCTGAGGCGGGAGGATTGCTCAAGGTCAGAAGTTCGAAACCAACCTGAGCAAGAGGCAGACCCCCATCTCTACTAAAAATAGAAATGGCCAACTAAAAATATATAGAAAAAATTAGCAGGGCATGGTGGCACATGCCTGTAGTCCCAGCTACTCGGGAGGCTGAGGCAGGAGGATCGCTTGAGCCCAGGAGTTTGAGGTTGCTGTGAGCTAGGCTGACGCCATGGCACTCACTCTAGCCCAGACAACAGAGTGAGACTCTGTCTCAAAAAAAAAAAAAAAAAAAAGATGAGATGGAAGGAGAATGAAATGGGATGGTTCCTATCGATATTGAGCAAGGCCCAGGAAAGTATCCTGTTGGGATTTGGGCCTCACTGATGACTCTTTCTCTTCCAGGGGGAGGCTCTGCCATGGTGGTATCCTGCTGCTACGTCCCCTCTCCAGGACAGCACCCCTGCGGTGGGCTCTCCACTCACCCCCACCGTTTGCATAAGTTGTCTAGTACTTCTGCTTTTAAGAGGGAGAGATTTAGGGCTGAAACGATGTTTCTGAACGGGGAATGCTGTCTCCATCATCACCGTCTAAGCTCTGCAGACTGTCCAGCACCCCAGGGGGACAGTCACCTGCCTCCACCCCAACCAACCCGTGGCAGGAAGATGACAGCCCTTCACCTTGAATGACCACAGACTCATTTCAGCATAAACAAAGTATACAAAGCTTAGGAAATTCCTAGTGGATATTTAAGTGCCCCCAGACAGGGATATGTTTTCTCTGAAGAAGATGAAAAAAAGTCCTTTTATCTCTCTAACTTGTAATGGGGGCCAGCTGTCCTCCGGCTAGTCTTGCCTGCGGTCAGCGAGGACTGGGGGTGCAGTGCTCAGACCACTGTCGGGGACGCAGGGGGGGTGGCAGTGGTCTCACTGGGGGCCCGGCCAGCAGTGGGCCCAGAATGGGAGACCCACGTAGGCAAGGAGCCAGTGGCCGGGTCTCCATGGCCACCTGTGGGTGCCCATCTGCCGGAGCCCAAACCAGTCCTGCATGTTTGTGGCTACGGAAGAGATGGCAGAACCGGCCTCTCTCGCTCAGCCACGTGGGAGGGTGCTCCCAAGTCTGTTGGCCTTGAGAATCCTTAACCAGTGACCAGCTCTCTTCGGTTCCTCTTCAAATGCTGTTTTATCTCAGTGGAATGTACTACGCCCTTTATTTCCTGGCCACACTCCTGATGATTGTATATAAAAGTAAGTCACGAACTAGAGGCGCGTTGGAGGGGTCTCGCGTTGGTGGCCGCCTCGGGTAACCGTGTTCTGGTGTGCCCCTTGCCTGTCAGGTCAGGTGTTCAGCTACCCTCCCGCCTACCTGGCTCTCGACCTGACCCTGCTGTTTCTCATGGGGATTCTGGAAGGAATTCGGTTACACTTGGGTGAGTTGAGTGTGGAGACCACAAAGTACCTGTGATAACAGCTGCTCTCATAAAGGTGCTGGACCTTTAAATATTAATCATTCTATAATACGGTTCTTAGAGATATTTTCATCCAAAGTGCTTCCCCACTTGCTCGGCGGGCTCGCCTTATGGCACCGGTAAGTATCAGTCCTTTATTGAGAAGCTTGCCCAAGACGGCGCCGGAGTCAGAAATCCAGCCCGACCGTCAAACCAGGAGCCCGGAATGTTCACCTGCACCCCCTTCCTTTCCTGGTGGCCTCAGCCGTCTGAGGAGAAAGACAGAGGGTCTGTCAGGTCCCTCTCAGGGCAGGGAGCCTGGAGGGGTGGGGGCCGCCCAGCCTCCCCCGTCCTGCTCCCGGAGCCCCAAGCCTGCAGCCACTTCACGCGCCCTGTCTCAGCCAACTGCCCTCTCTGTAACAGCTTTCGTACAAGATGCGGGGTGCAGAAGTGAACCTTTAAAATTCCCCGCCCCAGAGCTCACCGCTAGGGCCAGTGTGGCCCAGAGACCAGTGCCTCTGCCCTTCTGGGTCCACGGTCACAGCTGACGGACACAGCACATGTATTGGTCGAGCAGGATCCTACCTCGCACATTGCCAGACAGCTGGCACTTCCGGAGCACTGGGCCCGCCAGGCTCTTAGGCACAGTGCCTTGGCACACGCGCACACACTGCAAGGAAACTGAGGCACACGGGGAAGCTGGGCCCCTGCCCTCCTGTTATCAGACCTGGACCGCACTGTGTGGGTGGACACAGGCTTGCTCAGCCACCCATCCTGCGGAGGGGCACCCAGGCCCTCAGTGTCGGGGCCGAGGTGCTGGAACCGCAGCCCCCCACCCCCAGCTGGCTCTGCCAGGAGGTGCACGTGCTGTTGCTGGGCAGACTCGGTCTCGGCCAGATCCCTGGGGGGCTGCAGGCCTGCTCCAGGGGGCCGTGGCAGTGTAGCCTGGCCCTGCAGGGCCCTGTTGGGGCCACAGGGGACCCCCCCTTGAGCACACTGCAGGCTCTCAGGGCACCTGGGGTCAGCTGGTGACTGACCCATCTGTTAAATATGCAGTTTTCCTTTTTATAAGTATTCATGAAATTTTCCAGAGCTGGCATTAGCCCAGGGTAAAATATTTTTGGAAGTTTTAAACAGGAATCCCTTCAGTTCCACTTGGAATTAGGGAAAGGTGGCAGATGCACTTGCATCGTTTTCGAAACCAAACTCTCCCCACCAGCACAGCTGGCCGGAGACTGGGGCCCACCTGTGGCGTGGGGCTGCGCGGGCGCTTCCCGAAGGGGGACTCTACCCTGCTGCGCGCTTTGCTTCCTGTCACCTCCGAGTCCGGGGTGGTGGCCACAGTGGGCTCTTTCTCCCTCAGCCCCGACGGGACGTGGGCTAATGAGCTCGGGCGGGTCCTCAGCAGGGGCGCACTGGTGCCCGCGGGCAGTGGGTCTCAGGAGCGTCCCGCAGCCCCCGCCTCACCTGCCGCTCCGCTCCGCTCTGCAGGCACCAGGGGCAACCTGACGGAGGCCGAGGGGCCGCTGGCCGCCAGCCTGGCTCTCACCGTGGGCACCGCCCTCCTCTCTGCCCACTTCCTGCTCTGGCAGACCCTGGTGCTGTGGGCGGACTCGGCCCTCAGCGCGGCGCTGCTGGCGCTGCACGGTCTGGAGGCCGTCCTGCAGGTGGTTGCCATCGCTGCCTTCGTCAGGTAGACTCCGGCCGGATCGCCGGCCCTCGCCGGCCCGGTTGCTGGGCGGGAGGAGCACCTTCCCTACCCTTAGGTGCTTTCGGATGGGCTCGCCTATCGATTGTGGCAGGGGTGAGGGCAGGACAGGCTGCTGGGGGCCCAGCAGGGAGGAGGGGTCCGGGACCGCCCTGGGCAGCCTTGGAGGTGGACCCCAGCGCGCCTGGCCCGAGCCGGGGTGTCTCCAGCAGCCCAGACCCCACTGACCCGGGGCCGAGAGGGAGCACGGAGCCCTTGAGAAAGGAGGCCCCCAGGGCCACGTGTCCCCCTCCCTCGCATTCCTGCGAGCGAGGCCAGGCCTCCACCAGGACGTCGGCCGGAGCTGCAGGCAGGTGGGCCTTGCGTTGGGGGCCCCTCAGCGCCACCGGCTGGCAGCCGTGGTGCAACCCAGCACTCTGGTTTCCAAAGGGAAATAAATGCCAACAAGCAGTTGCTCTGGCGTTTGGAGCAATTTTTTTCCCCCTCAGCAGGAGGCAGAGTGGAGCACTGGACTGGGGCGCTCAGCTCCTGCTTGAACTCTGGGAGCCCAGTCCGCTAAAACTCGAGCAGCATTTGCACTTGCGCTAAATGAATTCTGTCTCTTGTGACTTTTTCCCCCCATTTCCAGATTGACCATAAACGCTCCTCAGACAGTATCTGAGCTGTTATTTCATAGCAGTTTTCCCTCATTTATTTCTGTTTGTTTTCTATGTCTGGAATAACCGTGTTCGGTTGTGTAGGTATTTTCTCATCACCGCATTGCTTCAATAAAGAAATCTTTGTGCCTCACTGAATTTCCCTAACGATGGCCACCTGCCTCCCCCAGGGTGCGCCCTGGATACAAGAGGGCACGCCCCACTCTTGCTGGCCACTCACCTGCCCCTCTGCAGGCCACCAAGGGTGGGGGGCTGCCAGGCCATCCGGGGCCCCCACCGGGGCCACCTCAGGCAGGGGCGGCCGCAGCAGCTGCACCCCTGACGGCCTTCCCTGCCCATCCTGCTGTGGGGGAGCAGTGGGAGTGCAGGACTTCTCCTGCACTAACTTCTTTTGACCTGCCTGTGTTCCCCAGAGGCCACAGTGAACAGCAGGGCGACCTCAAAGTCCTGCGTCCCTGCCACTTGTGCCCGTGCCACAGAGCCCCACACGCCAGCGCCAGTGTGGGAAGGGTTGGTGCTCCACAGCACCTCAGGCCGCCCTCCTCACCGGTGGCCCCGGGCCCTGGGCCCTCATTGCCTGGACTCTGGGAGGGCGGGCGGGACTCAGCCCGCTGACCCTGCAGACCACGGCGGGGCCTCTGCCGGCTGGCGGGAGGCCTGATGCCCTCATGGTTAATGGGTCTGGGCTGCGGGCCCTTGACACCCCCGATTGGGCTGGCTGCTTGGAGACAGTGGTCACCTGTTCTCAGGGGACAGGTGCGACAGCAGACAATGGCCACGTACCTCCTTGAGGACAGGCGCTGTACTCAAAGATCGGACCGCAGGTGCGGGTTTAGGGTTGCAGGCGCCCAGCCCAGCTGTTCTCTCTGGTGCTCGACTCCCACCTTTGGCCATCCCCAGCTCTGCCTCCAGGAAGGCTGACGGCTCAGGTGTGTGCACCTTCGCGTCCCGGTGCAGAGCACAGTGGGAGTGCTTGCTCCTGAGCCCCGGGTGGGGCAGAGTCCTGTGTGGAGCAGGATGACAGTGGTTCTGTGAGATCAGCCCTAAAGGCCAACCGGGAAGCCAGGCCTTGCCCGGGCTCCGGCAGCCGCTGGGTCTGGAGTTGAGGGCCACTTCCTGCCACCACTGGGCTCACCTGCCACGCCTGGACTTCAGGCAGGGAAGGTGGCCCTCCGGGGTGGAGTGCCTTCCTTGCCGGAGCGGCTCCCCAGGAAGTGCTGCATGCCAGCCCAGGGCAAACAGGCCACAGCCTTGCCCTCCCAGGACCACAGCCCCGGGACCCTGCCTTCTGGGCTGCACCCATTTCCTCTGTCCCCACCCCAGAAACAATAGCCGGAAACTTTGGGTCCCTGCGTGTGCTTGGGGTGCCCGGCCATTCTGTAGGCAAAGGTTGGGGCCTGACCAGGGGGTGCTGCAAGGAAAGACCCATCCCAAGAGGGCCCGCAAGGACAGTCTAGGCCACGGGTGTCCCCACCCTCCCACCTGACACCCTCCCCCCTCAGGGCATGCCCAGGCTTAGCTGGGCACAGTGCAGAGAAAGAGGAGACTTTAGGAGCCCCTGGATTGTGTAGGAGGGAGGCTGCCTCCCGCCTGGGGAGCTCAGGGCCCCCCGTCTCCGGTGGCAGGTACCACTATGGTCTGACACCCATTCACAGACCAAAGCTTCTGCCCCCTTCAGGGACCAGATGGCCCAGCTGAAAAGGAAGGAGCTGTGCCCTGTACCTGGGGCACCTGAGGCTGTGGGACACCCGGCAGCGCCAAGGCTCGGAGCTCCCCGGGGCTGCATCGCCCAGACCCCCGTAGCTGCTGGGGCACAGCTAGGCCTGCCCAGGGGATCCGGGCCTCACCCTGTTCGTGGGGCCAGGGGAGGCCCTAACTCCAGGGGTGGGACCCGCGAAGGGCCCCCCCCAAGTGAGTGTTGGGGACTACTATGGAAGGACCAGGAGAGTGGAACCCTGGTGAGGGCGCTGGGTGAGAGCAGCGGTGGGGCAGAGCTGGGCCCGGGGCCAATGGAGGCGGGGCGCCCGGGTCACGCCCGCCCCGCGCGCGCCGCCCGCTCTCGGTGACTGTGCAACCTGCCGCTCAGGTTCCTCCCCGCCCCGCCCCGCCCCGCCCCGCCCCGGCAGGCTTGGCCTCGCCGCGCGTCTCGCCCGTCCGCGGGAGACCAGGCGCAGAGCCGAGGCGCACGGACGGGCGCACGGACGACCGCCTAGGGACTGGCCGCGGCGCGGGGCTCAGGCCGCCGCCGACAGGTGAGCGCAGCGATCGAGGAGCGGACGCGGGGAGCTTGCCCACCCGGGCCTCAGTTTACCCGGGTGGCGATGGGACGCGGGGCTCTGGTCCACAACTTCGGGCGGGCGCCGGGCGCGGCGGGGAGGGGGCTGTGCCGGGCTACCGCCTCTCTTGCGCTCCTGGCGCAAAGTCCTGGGGCAGCCCGCCTGTCCAGTCGGCCGTGGGGCGGCGGCCGCCGCGCTGGGGTGTTTTCAAGCCAGGGGTGCGAGACTCTCCCAACCCCGGCCTGCCCCCTCCCGGCCCTCAGCTCGGCGGGGGAAATCCTTGCCTCCAGAGAACGGGGGCTTCCCCGCTCCTGCGTGGGCTGGGACCTGTCTGAGGACCCGACCCTGGAGGCGGCAGGGCAAGCTGCCTCCCTGTAGGTCAGAAATCAGGAGGCACTTCCTGGGTGCCGGAGCCAGGAGGAAATCCACCACCGGGGAGGCAGGGGGCTGGGGTGGGTCGCCAGATCAGGGTTGAGGTGTGGGAGTCTCCAGGGAAGAGGAGCCTGATGGTGGGGCGGCAGGGCCCCTGCCAGGGCCAGGTCTAGGGGCATCCAGCCCGCAGCCATGCCAGGTGCCTGGTCCCTGGGCCAGGCTGGCCTAGGGCTGTCCCTTTGCCTGGGGGTGTCCCTGGTGGCAGGGAGGGGAGGGGAGGGGCGGGCAGGCCTCCTCTTGTTTCTCTGACCTCTGTACCCAGCCCTGTGTGCAGTCCTCAGACCCAGCTATGCTGGGAGTCGGGGGCCCCTGGCTGGGCCCTTTCCTGGGCCCTGCTTCCTACCCAGCCAGGCCTTGTGGGCCCAGCGCCCCCCACCCTGCCTGGTCCTCCTGGCCTTCAATGGCTGCCTGCCCCCCCACCCCAGTGTGCCAGCCCTCCCCACCTACACCTTCCCAGCTCGTCTGCTCCTCCCACCCTCAACCGCAGCACCCAGACCAGGGCACACCCAGGGCCTCAGGGGTCTCCCATTCTGGGGCCCCACCTAGCTCCTACAAGGGCAGGAGTCCCAGTGACTAAGCTGCCCGCAAGGTCACTCAGCGCAGAGCTGGAACTTGAACTTGGCCCTCCCTGCCCTTCTGGGGCTGCCCCTCCTGGGCCTGACTGTCCAGGCACCCTGCTCGGCCCTCCCCTCACACCCAGAAAATGGCCACAGTAAAACCAAAGTGCAGCCTGGGCCCCAGGCCCCCAGGCCTCCAGGCTCTTGCCCTGCCCCACCCCACTGGCTTACGAGGCTTCCTGCCCCCTCCGCTGAAGCAGCCCCCATGGGGGAAGGGGCGGGGCCCCCACAGGCCTGGAGTGAGCCCCTTCCCCAGGTGCTTCACCACCCAGGTGCCAGCACCTGCACCCCCCCAGGTAGCTGAAGGCCTAGGCATTCCCAGCCTGGACTTCCCCAAGGGGAGGGGCCGCATGTCGCAGCCTGTGTTGGCTGCGTGTGCACCGCAGGCCTGGGTCTGTGAGGGCAGGTCTGTGTTTCGCCTGGGTGTGTGTGTACCTGGACACACGTGCCTGGTGCCCTTGGTCAAGCCCGCCAGGAATCCCATTAAGCAAACACTCAGGCTCACCCACTGAGGTCATGAACATTCCAGACATTCTCCACGCAGAGGTGGACAGAGGAATCTGGCCAAGCCCCCTCTGGCGAGCCGGGACCCTCGGTAGCATGTGGAGGGGGCAGCAGAAGTGGCCGGGCCAGGGAATGTCCCCGGCCCCCAGGCCTCTCACACCTGAAGGGGCTCCCTTCTGCGCAGGAACTGGTCAATGCAGCCAGTCCTGGGGTGCTCTGTGCCGGCCCCCCAGCCCTCTGGCCACACCAGCACCACCAGGCGGGAGGGGGATGGTGGGGGTCCAGCACCCGAGGGTCTCCCGTGGGGAGCTGGCCACTAAGGGACAGCCGGGGAGGCCTGTCCAGGGACAAGGGGCTGCTCCAGCAGCCAGGCCTTAGTTTCCCCAAAATGCAGCTCAGGAGAGGTCAGGGCCTCAGGTCTGCATTGGGGAGGCCCAAGGCGCCAACCACCCCTCGGCGTGGGGGCAGTCATGCCAGCGCCAGTGCCTCCGGCCGGCTCCAGCCTCGGGGAGACTCCCCTGAGCCCTCACCTGTACCCACCTGTCCGCTCCCTCCTCCACCCCCAGCCCCTGCTGCCAAGGGTCCTGCTCTGGGCCACCTGGCTGCACCCCTCCATCAGAGTGAGGAGATGCTGCACCCCCAGACTGCCTTCTGGGCACACAGGACCCAGGCAGGACTCTTGTCCACACGGCCTCTTCCCTGCTAGGCCTCCCAGCTAACATGCATGGGGGCGTGTCTACACGCGTGTGCCAGAGCCCTTTGGGGGGTGGGCCTAGGTGGGCAGAGTGGGCTGCAGCCGGGCTCCCTCTGAACCTTGCCCGCTGGGGCTCCAGGCTGGGCTGTCCTGCGCCTTTGAATGAGCCGCCCCCTCTACACCCCTACTCGGAAGGCGCTTTCTCCCCCGACCCCCAACTTCTGAGCCTCCCGGACAGCTCTGGAGGGGCCCTGCCGAGGGCCGAGGGTCTGGGGCCAGATGGGGCCTCAGGGACCACCAGCTGGACACAGGGCATGGCACGGGGGCCTCTGCTCCCTGAGGGACCCCTGCCCTGCCCAGGCCAGCCAAGGCTCTGGCCCCTGGGTCCGGGCACAGGGAGGAGGAGGGCTAGGTCCTGCCCTGGGAGTAGCCAGGCCACCGCCCAGGGCTGGAGGAAGTGTCAGCTCTGCTTCTCTGTCCGACCAGGTGTTGGCTGCCACCACCGAGGACACCATGAGCCAGTCTGGGTCCCTGAGCTGCTGCCCCGGTGCCGCCAAGTGAGCTCTCCCCTGTCCGCCCCTGGCCCCCCAGCAGTCCCCAGGGAGGGGTGCGGTGTGGGCCCCACCCTCACCAGCCCCTCCCCTGCAGTGGCAGCCTGGGCCGGTCGGAGGGTGTGGCCAAGATGAGCCCCAAGGACCTGTTTGGTGAGTGAGGGTGCAGGCAGACGGATGCCACAGGGGAGCGGGCACCCTGTCCCTGCCGACCCTGGCGGGGAACGGCCCCTCCAGCCCCGAAGTTGTGCCAGGCCCTGATTCGGGGGGCTCAGCCTGGTGGGAGACAGGGCGGCCCCCCTCCACCTGCAGGCTCCTGGCACTGCGCCCCCTCCCCCACACCTGTAAGGGGAGAGGCCTTTACTAATAATTCAGGGAGCATCAATATTGATTCGCCCCACTCCCTGCAGCAACCCGATCGTGGAGGGGGCGGGGGCTCAGGCTGACCCAGCTGCCAGGCGTCTGCTCCAGGAGGGAGGGGCCTGGCCAGCCCCCACCCCTGCCCATGCTCAACCCCCAGCTGCACCCCTCCTCTTGTTGGTGCTTTTGGGACAGGCACCCAGGGAGATTTCAGCTGGCAGCTCTTGGGCTGGGAGGACTGGGTGGGAGGGACGCTCTGGCCCAGCCCCTCCCCTAGGAAGGTGGGCATAGGTGTGGGGCAGCCTCCTGCCCCCACCCCCAGTCACAGGCTGGCCCGTCACCACCCTGAGCAAACCCCTGGCCCTCTCTGAGCCTCGCTGGGTCTTCCCCCAAGGGGTCTTCATGGGGGGCTGTTGTAGGCGGAGGGAGAGGGGGCTTCCTGCAGACCCTCACCATCCCAGGAGGGGCCTCACCGAGTCTCACACCCTGGGTCCTCCCTCATGGCCCCACCTGGGGGCCCAGCCCCAGCTGATGGGGGTGCGGGGGTCCCACCCTCTGGGGCTGAGTGACGGCGTCTCCCATCGTTCAGAGCAGAGGAAGAAGTACTCCAACTCCAACGTCATCATGCACGAGACCTCCCAGTACCACGTCCAGGTGAGGCCCCGCCCCCAGGAGCACCCTCCTCGGGCACCCCTGCTGTCAGCGCTCCAGGGGCCTCAGGCAGGTGGGGAAACCGGCCCAGGGAGAGCACCCGGCTGGGCTCAAGGTCTGGGGCCTCGGGGCCACCCCGCCCAGGGTGTGCTGGAGGCACACAGGGTGCCTGCAGCCCTGGACAGGAAGAGCCAGTGGGAAGGAAATTGTCACCCTGGCCCCAAAACAGGGACCTGGATCAGGAGGCAGGAGGTGGAACAAAGACGCCCTTTGTTGAGCGCCGCGCAGGGGGCCCGGGAGGGCGAGCTCGAGAGGCCAGACTTGGTCGCCTGCCCTGGGACCAGCTGCCAGCCTGGGCGGGTTCCCTCCAAGGGCAGTTTGGACTCAGCCGTAGAACTCAGGAAGAGGCTTTTTTAAACGGCCTTCCTGGCCGGGGCTTGGTGGCGTCTGTGGTCCTAGATAATTGGAGAGACCTGGGCCGGAGGATCACCGGGGCCCAGGAGTTCCAGGCTGCGGTGCCTGTGACCGCTGTCTCCAGCCTGGGCCACAGAGCCAGAGCCTGTCCCTTTAATAGACCTTCCTGTGCCTGGGAGCTGGCCGGGTTCCTGGTGGGGGTCTGAGCCCCCAGGATGAGGAAGGGGGTGGGGGAAGGGAGCCTGGAGCTGGGGGGCCCAGCTGGGGACCCCCTCTGCCCCGGCGACCTGTGCTCAGCTCTCACTATCCTCCCACCTCGCTGCACCCAGAGGTGAGGAAGTCCTAGTCTCCGGGCCTCAGTTTCCTTGTCTGTAGAATGGGTCCAAAGAACAGGGGAACTCCCCAAGGCTCCTGAGCTGGGCTGCATGGCCAGAGCAGGGCGGGTCGTCTGAGTGACCCAAGCTGGAGACTCAGCTGCCGGCTCAGCGTCCAAGGGCGGGGCACGGAGGGGTAGACGGGTCAACTTTGGTCCCTTCTTTCCCGGCAGATCTGCCACATTTCCCCGGGGGTGGGACTTTGCTCTCCTTGGTGAGGAGCCACCTCCGGGCTCCAGGCAGCTGCTGGACTTTGGTCCACGCTGGCCTGGCTGGCCTGGCTACCGTGAAAGGCCCACAGCCGCCAG
Source organism: Microcebus murinus (assembly GCF_040939455.1). NCBI lineage: Eukaryota > Metazoa > Chordata > Mammalia > Primates > Cheirogaleidae > Microcebus > Microcebus murinus. The sequence goes on along the minus strand of NC_134107.1, from coordinate 5,251,494 downwards.
CAAGGGGAGGGGAGAGGGTGGGGTCTCCTTGCCCCTCCCGGAGGAGGAAACTGAGGCCCAGAGAGAGGCTGAGAGTCTGGAGGGGCATCTCTCCAGCCAGGCAGGACCAGGTCAACCCTCCTTGCTGTGGGCACTGCTGGAGCCTGCCTGGCTGCTTTTTCCTAAATCATCACACTGCGAAATCGGCGTGTGTGTTGTGAGCCGCTCTCCCCACAGCCGGACGGACGCAGACCTGCCCGGTCCCTCAGACCCCCCTCTGCAGCCCCTCTGCGGCTCAGCCCCCAGCCCAGCCTCCCACAGTGACATCTGTCCTCTGTCACCAAGGTGTTGTCTTTTGGAGAATGTCTCATAAATGAATCTTGCAGCTTATGGTGCTCTTTGTTCTGATTCGTCACCTTACTTTAAGAAACTGCCGGCCGGGCTCGGTGGCTCGCGCCTGTAATCCCAGCACTCTGGGAGGCGGAGGCAGGCGGATTGCTCGAGGTCAGGAGTTCGAAACCAGCCTGAGCAAGAGTGAGACCCCGTCTCTACTATAAAATAGAAAGAAATTAATCGGCGAACTAATATATATAGAAAAAATTAGCAGGGCATGGTGGCGCATGCCTGTAGTCCCAGCTACTCGGGAGGCTGAGGCAGGAGGATTGCTTGAGCCCAGGAGATTGAGGTTGCTGTGAGCTAGGCTGATGCCACGGCACTCACTCTAGCCTGGGCGACAAAGCGAGACTCTGTCTCAAAAAAAAAAGAAACTGCCGCATGGGGGAAGGCCCCTGGGGGTCACCGGGCAGGTGGCCCTGCTTCTGTGCCCACCCATGGGGACCTGACCCTTGCTGGTGGGGAGGGTCGGGGCATGGCCTGGCCACGCCTCTCGCTGTCTGCACTGATCAGACTTGTCGGTTCATGTCCATGACCGGCTTTCTGTGAGCAGAAATGTTTAAATGACATCCAGTCTATCCGCTTTTGTCTCTTATGGCTCTTTTATGAGGTTTTTGGCTACTAAGAAGTCGTTGCCTGACCTAGGCCCTCGAGATTTCTTCCTGTGCTTTCTTTTCTTTCTCTCTTTCTTTTTTTAAGACAGGGTCTTGCTCTGTTGCCTGGGTTGGAGTGCAGTCATGACATCACAGCTCCCTGCAGCCCCACACCTGTGGGCTCAAGCGATCCTCCTGCCTCAGTTTCCCTAGTAGATGGGGCTACAGGCCACCACTGCACCCAGTTCATTTTGCTGGTTTTTGTAGAGACAGGATCTCTCTGTGTTGCACAGGATAATCTTCAACTCCTAGCCTCAAGGGATCCTCCTGCCTCAGCCTCCGGAAGTGCTAGGATTACAGGCATGCTCACCCCCCAATCCTGGCTCCTGCTAGAATTCTGTGGATCGTTCTAGGGAGAATTAACATCTTCCCCATAGCATGGTGTCTCTGTTAGGTCTTCTATAATTTCTTTCAGCAAGTCTTGTGGTTTTCCTCATAGAGGTATCTGTCACATAGCTTTTGTTACGTTATTCCTTAAGTATCTGATTTTTATATGCTGTTGTAAATGGTGGTATTATTTTAATGCCCCTTTTTTTTTTTTTTTTTTTTTGAGATAGAGTCTCACTCTGTTGCCCAGGCTAGAGTGCTGTGTTGTCAGCCTAGCTCACATCAACCTCCAACTCCTGGGCTCAAGCGATCCTCCTGCCTCAGCCTCCCGAGTAGCTGGGACTACAGGCCTGCGCCACCATGCCCGGCTAATTTTTTCTATATATTTTTAGTTGGCCACTTAATTTCTTTCTATTTTTAGTAGAGACAGGGATCTCCCTCTTGCTTAGGCTGGTCTCGAACTCCTGACCTTGAGCGATCCTCCTGCCTCGGCCTCCCAGAGTGTATTTTATTGCCTTTTAAATGTCATTTTCCAACTGTCTGTTACTAGCATATAGAAAAATAGTTGAATTTTTGTATGGAGATCCGGTGCCCGGAGACCTTGCTGCATTTACTTATGGTAGTGATTTGCTTGTAGATTGATTGGATTTTCCATGTATATAATCACAATGTCTGAAAATGAAGACAGTTCTTGGTTTCTTATTTTTTACACATATATGTTTTCTGGCCCCATTGCCCTGGGTGGGACCACAGGAGCAGCACCGAGCTGAATACAGGTGAGGAGATTGGACCCCGTCTTGTGTCTGCTCTTAAAAGAGTCAGTGTCTGTGTGCCAGGTATCCACAGATGTTCTTACTAGAGTGCCCAAGTTCCTTTTCGTTCTCTGCTTGCTGAGAGTTGTTGTCACGAAAGGTATTGAATTTTGTCACATGCTTTTTCTGAATCTACTGAGGTTTATTCATTACTGTTAATTTAGTAAGTTGTACTGAGTGATTTTTTTTATTTGTTTTTTTTTTTTTTTTTTGAGACAGAGTCTCGCTTTCTTGCCTAGGCTAGAGTGAGTGCCGTGGCGTCAGCCTAGCTCACAGCAACCTCAAACTCCTGGGCTCAAGCAATCCTCCTGCCTCAGCCTCCCGAGTAGCTGGGACTACAGGCACGCACCACCATGCCCGGCTAATTTTTATATATATATATATGTATATATATGTATTATATATATATATAATATATATGTATTACATATATATATATGTATTAGTTGGCCAATTAATTTCTTCCTATTTTTATAGTAGAGACGGGGTCTCGCTCAGGCTGGTTTTGAACTCCTGACCTCGAGCAATCCGCCCGCCTCAGCCTCCCAGAGTGCTAGGATTACAAGCGTGAGCCACCGCGCCCGGCCTATTTGTTTTGTTTTTGTTTGGTTGGTTTTTTTTGAGACAGAGTCTCTTATTGCCGGGGCTAGAGTGCCGTGGCGTCAGCCTAGCTCACAGCAACCTCAGACTCCTGGGCTCAAGCGATCCTTGTGCCTCAGCCTCCCAAGTAGCTCGGACTACAGGCATGTACCACCATGCCCGGCTAATTTTTTTCTATATATTTTTAGTTGGCCAATTAATTTCTTTCTATTTTTAGTAGAGATGGGGTCTCGCTCTTGCTCAGGCTGGTTTTGAACTCCTGACCTTGAGCAATCCGCCCACCTCAGCCTCCCAGAGAGCTAGGATTACAGGCGTGAGCCACCGCGCCCGGCTCGAGTGATTGTTTTTAATGTGGACTTGACTTTGCATTTCTGGGATAACCCCAAGTTATTCATGTGTGCCATCCTGGGCATGTGCCAATTTGCTAATATTCATGCATCGATGTCCATTAAGGATATTGGTCTTTAAATTTCTTTTCTTGTAATGCCTTTGGCAGGTTTTGGTGTCAGGGTTATGTTGTCTTACAAATTGGTAGGTAAGTATTTCCTGCCCTTCTGTTTGTAGAAAGAGTTCGTAAAAGCTTGTTCTTATTTTTTTCCTTAAATATCCATCTGTGAAGCCTGAGTACAGGATTTTCTTTGTGGGAAGGATTTGGTTATCAATTCCTTTTCGTGCCTGTAAGATCTGCAGTGACGTCCCCTCTTTCCATCTGGTTTATGAGAATTTGCGTTTTCTCTAGCATTTTTCCTGATCAGTCTTGCTAGGAGTTTGTCAGTTTTATTGATCTTTTGAGAACCAACTTGGGCTTTGTTGATTTTTCTCTCTTGTTTGTCTGTTTACTAATGTGTTGGTTTCTCTCTTAGTTTCCTTCCTTCCACTAAGTTGGTATTTTGATTGCCTTTTTCTAGCTTGTGAAGGTGAAAGCTTCCATCATTGATCTTAAGTCTTTCTTCTTTTCTAACATATTCCTTGAAAGCTATATATTTCCCTCAAAGTACTGCTTTAGCTGTGTCCCACAGACTGTCATATGCATATTTTTGTTATCTTCTGGTTCAGAATATCTTCTCTTTTTTTTTAAGACAGAAGTCTCACTGTGCTGCCTGGGCTAGAGTGCCATGGTGTCAGCCTAGCTCACAGCAACCTCAAACTCCTGGACTTAAGCAATCCTTCTGCCTCAGCCTCCCAAGTAGCTGGGACTACAGGCATGCGCCAACATACCCAGCTAACTTTTTCTATATATTTTTAGTTGTCCAATTAATTTCTTTATATTTTTAGTAGACACAGGGTCTCGCTCTTGCTCAGGCTGTTTTTTTTGTGTGTGTGTGTTTTGTTTTGAGACAGAGTCTCACTCTGTTGCCCAGGCTAGAGTGAGTGCCATGGCGTCAGCCTAGCTCACAGCAACCTCAGACTCCTGGGCTCAAGCAATCCTGCTGCCTCAGCCTCCCCAGTAGCTGGGACTACAGGCATGTGCCACCATGCCCGGATAATTTTTTCTATATATATTAGTTAGACAATTAATTTCTTTTTATTTATAGTAGAGACGGGGTCTCGCTCTTGCTCAGGCTGGTTTTGAACTCCTGACCTTGAGCAATCTGTCCGCTTCGGCCTCTAGTGTGCTAGGATTATAGGCGTGAGCCACCGCGCCCGGCCAGAATAGCTTCTAATTTTCCTTGTGACTTCCTCATCTTTGACTCAGGGGTTATTTAGAAGTATGTTGCTTTCTTTCCAAATATTTGGGGACTTCCTAGTTATCTTTTATTATTGGTTCTTACTTTAATCCCATTATGGTCAGAAAACATAACTCGATTTACTGAAGCTCGCCGTGGCCCGGCAGCCTGGCTGTGCTGTGTTTTACTAACACCGTGTGTTTAGGTTTGACAATCGCTGTGTGTTCCCGCCCACTCATTCTCTAGCCTGTCCGTGGGCAAGTAGGTTGGGTCCAGCCTTTATTATTATTACAAACGGTTCTACACTGAGCAGGCTGGTGCCACATTTTGCACCTGGCTGTGTAGGGTCCCCGTGGCAGAACTGGGAGGGGAGGCGTGTGCACCTGTACAGGTGTCTCTGGCCACTCCCGAGAGAGGCTGCCCAGGTGCTGGATGAAAATGCCCATTTCTCCACTTCTTAACCCACAAGGGTAGCCCACAAGGACTTTTAGAATTGGTCAGTAGAACAGGTAAAAAAAAAAAAAATTCAATTCCTAAAATAATAGAGTCTCAGAGTTCCAATTTGCAATTTTTTTTCTTCACTCACCACTACACAAACCAGGATGAACTTGTAGTTCTTTTATTCCATAAGATTGCGTGCCAGTTTTTTTTTTTTTTTTTTTTTTTTTGAGACAGAGTCTCGCTTTGTTGCCCAGGCTAGAGTGAGTGCCGTGGCGTCAGCCTGGCTCACAGCAACCTCAATCTCCGGGACTCAGCGATCCTACTGCCTCAGCCTCCCGAGTAGCTGGGACTACAGGCATGCGCCACCATGCCCGGCTAATTTTTTTTTTTTTTTGTATATATATTTTTAGTTGGTCAATTAATTTATTTCTATTTTTGGTAGAGACGGGGTCTCGCTCAGGCTGGTTTCGAACTCCTGACCTTGAGCAATCCACCCGCCTCGGCCTCCCAAAGTGCTAGGATTACAGGCGTGAGCCACCACGCCCAGCCTGCATGCCAGTTTTTACACTAAAAAGTTACTTATGTTTATTTTTCTCTACAGACTCTGCTCAATTTCTCTGTTGAGGTGTTAATCTTTTACTTATTTACATATTCATTTATCTATTGTTGGTATGTTTAATTATCATATTTAACAAAATAGAGCTTTTAACAAAGAACTGGCATTGTACAGTGGTCTTTTCCTACGTGAAGAAAATCAATCAGGCCAGGCTCAGTGGCTCACACCTGTAATCCCAGCACTCTGGGAGGCCGAGGCGGGCGGATTGCTCGAGATCAAGAGTTCAAAACCAGCCTGAGCAAGATCGAGACCCCGTCTCTACTATAAATAGAAACAAATTAATTGGCCAACTAATATATATAGAAAAAAATTAGCCGGGCATGGTGGCGCATGCCTGTGGTCCCAGCTACTCAGGAGGCTGAGGCAGGAGGATCTCTTGAGCCCAGGAGTTTGAGGTTGCTGTGAGCTAGGCTGATGGGCACTCACTCTAGCCTGGGAAACAAAGTGAGACTTTGTCTCAAAAAAAAAAAGGGGGGGATTGGGGGGTATATACATACATAATGAGTGAGATGTGCACCATCTGGGGGATGGTCATGCTGGAAAGTCAGACTTGTGGGGGTAGGAGGAAAGGGCATTTATTGAAACCTTAAAATCTATACCCCCATAATATGCTGCAATAAAAAACAAAAAACAAACAAACAAAAAAAGAAAATCAATCATATCTATTACCTATATGTTTTTCCCACTTTTTAATTTTTAAATGTAGGGTTTTTTTCCTTTATATAGGGGGCTTTCTTTCCAGGCAGAAATTTCTGTTTTTCTATTGCTGAACGTACTGGCCTTTACTTCTGAGCTTCTGGACTTTCTTTCCTGCTGAGGAAACACCCCGATGAGAAGGCCTTGGAGGTGATCAGGAATCATGCGGCATTTTCTTGTAGACCTTTCTTGTTAGGTGTTTTGCAGTTAAGCCTTTGACTGTCCTGAAGTCTAGTTAGTGTCTATGCAGCCATCCCAGCACTGTCCGCTGCGGAGGGCCTCACTCACCTGAACATCCAGGTGCACACCTGGGACCTGGCAGCAGGAGGGGCGGAGCCAGACCTGCATGGAGGAGGGGAGGGCGCCGCTGGGCAGGCGTGTTGTCACCTGCACCTCACTTGGGTTCAGGAAGAATCACGCACAGCATGACGCTGGATCAGATAAATGCAAAACAAGGCAGGTCAGGGACTGGTGACAGGTGACAGGTGACGTAGGCAGGTGGACAGGAAGGGTGACATCTGAGAAGGAAGAAAGAGCACAGCGGACAGGCGGGCGGCAGACTGTGGCCCAGAGCTATGGAACAGTTTGGGATTTTTCTGAGGGCGTTTGTTGTCTGTTGTTGTTGTTGTTGTTGCTATTTGAGACTGAGTCTGGCTCAGGCTGGAGTGCTGTGGTGTCATCACATCTCACTGCAGCCTCCAACTCCTGGGCTCGAGCCATCCTCCTGCCTCAGCCTCCTGAGTAGCTGGGACTACAGGCATGCACCACCATGCCCAGTTAATTTTTTTCTATATGTTTTTAGTTGTCCAGCTAATTTCTTTCCAGTTTTAGTAGAGATGGGGTCTCGCTCTTGCTCAGGCTGGTCTCGAACTCCTGAGCTCAAACGATATCCTCCTGCCTCGGCCTCCCAGAGTGCCAGGATTACAGGTGTGAGCCCCTATGCCTGGCCTGGAATTTTTTTGGAGGGGTTTATCAGGATACAACCATGACCCCTGCAAGGCCAAATGGAGACTCCCCCCTCCACCAAGGCTGGCTGTGTCCCCTCAGCCTCCCAGGCTGTGGCTCCTTGGGCTTGGGCTCTGGGCATGCAGAGGGCCCTGCCCAGCAGTGACCGCCTGTCCACCCCCAGCACTTGGCCACCTTTATCATGGACAACAGCGAGGCCATCGTGTCCGTGGACGACGCCATCCGGAAGCTGGTGCAGCTGAGCTCCAAGGAGAAGATCTGGACGCAGGAGATGCTGCTGCAAGTGAACGACAAGTCGCTGCGGCTGCTGGACATCGAGTCTCAGGTATGGCCCAGGGGCCAGGGCCAGCGGGGAGCAGGCCGGCACGGCCGTGCCTGCGGCCCACCGTGGCCCAGACGTGTGGCCGGCACTGCCCCTCATTCTGGCCACAAGAGCAGACAGGGAGAGAGGCGAAAGGCGTGGCCGCACAGCGGTGGGCCAGCTTCACTGCACACACCCAGCAGGGTGAGGCCCACCCTGCTGTGGCCACGTGTGTCCAGGGCCACGTCCCTCTCTGTGGGGCCCTATCCCTGGCTGTGTCCCTAGCCACGGCCGTTCCTCACTGGAGTCCACAGGCCCCGCCTGGGGACGTCCCAGCTCTTTTCTCTGCCCGTGAGTTGCACACACCCCTGTGTCCGGTGGCAACTCCACGTGCCGGGCCCACGAGCCACGTCCGTGACCACGGCGTGGTGTCCGTTCCGTGCAGGCGGTTGCGGCCCACATCCGTGCCCAGGGTGCAGGGTGGGTCTCACGTGTGCATCGTGTCCTCCCCACTGCCCATGCAGGAGGAGCTGGAGAACTTCCCCCTGCCCACGGTGCAGCACAGCCAGACGGTGCTCAACCAGCTGCGCTACCCCTCCGTGCTGCTGCTGGTGTGCCAGGACCCCGAGCAGAGCAAGCCCGACGTGCACTTCTTCCACTGCGACGAGGTGGAGGTGAGGGCCCACCTGGGGCTGGGGGGGCCGACCTTGGGGTGAGGGGCTGCAGGGGGGCCCTGCTCCACCACGGCCCGCCGGCCTGACGCCCCGCCCCCGCAGGCAGAGCTGGTGCAGGAGGACATCGAGAGCGCGCTGGCCGACTGCAGGCTGGGCAAGAAGATGCGGCCACAGACGCTGAAGTAGGCGGCGGGTCTGGGGCAGGAGGGCAGGGAGGGCAGGAGCTGGGCTGGGACACCCGGCTGGCGGGAGGGGGCCGGCCAGCCGGCCAGGCTGAGCGGCTCTCGCCCCCCAGGGGACACCAGGAGAAGCTTCGGCAGCGGCAGTCCATCCTGCCCCCGCCCCAGGCCCTGGCCCCCATCCCCTTCCAGCGCCACAAGGACTCGGCTTCTGCCAAGAACCGGGTGGGCCTGCCAGAGCTGCTCAGCGAGCCAGGTAGGCAGGGGGCTGGCGGGCCGGTGGGGGGCCGCGTGGGGGGCCTGGGTGAGCAGCCAGCTGCGCGTGCCCCTGCAGGCTTCCGCCGCCGGGAGTCGCTGGACGAGGAGCCGCCGCGGGCCGTGCTGGCTCAGAAGATAGAGAAGGAGACGGTGCGTGCCCCATGAGCCCCGTCCCCCCCTCTCCCGCCCCCCACAGCCCCCCCAAGGTCCTTCCGCCCTGCCCGCGTGGCCGCCCCTGCCGCGGTGTCATAGGCTGACCGCTGACCCCTCTGACCCCAGCAAATCCTCAACTGCGCCCTGGACGACATCGAGTGGTTCGTGGCGCGGCTGCAGAAGGCGGCCGAGGCGTTCAGGCAGCTCAACCAGCGGAAGAAGGGCAAGAAGAAGGGCAGGAAGGGGCCGGCAGGTGCGTGCGCGTGTGCTTGCATGTGACTGTGTGCATGTGTGTGTGCATGTGCATGTATGTGTATGTGCATCTGCGTGCATGCATGTGCATGTACGAGTGTGCACGTGTCTATACATGTGCATGTGCACGGGCTTGTGTGTGCGTGCATGTGCGCCTGTGTGCATACCTGTGTCCAGGCATGTCTGTGTGAGGGAGGGGCAGGAGGGAGAGGATGGGAGGGGCTGGCAGGTATGCTGGGGGGGCGATGGGAGGATGGGGAGTGTGTGTGCACATGCGCGTATGTGCGTGGGGGGAGGGAGGGGCGGGCAGGTGGGGGAGCTGGGGGTGGGGCGGGCAGGTGGCGGTAAGGAAGGTATGCTCACGCTGCCCCATGCCTTCCCCCCCATGCCAGAGGGCGTCCTCACGCTGCGAGCCCGGCCCCCCCCTGAGAGCGAGTTTGTGGACTGTTTCCAGAAAACCAAGCTGGCCATCAACCTGCTGGTGAGAGCAGGGGCCCCACCCTCCCCCGTCCGTCACCCGGGTCCAGGGTCCGCCCCTCCCACGGCCACCCTCACCGGTCCCCCCACCCGCCCCCGCAGGCCAAGCTGCAGAAGCACATCCAGAACCCCAGCGCGGCCGAGCTCGTGCACTTCCTCTTCGGGCCTCTGGACCTGGTGCCTGGGCTGGGACGGCGGGGGTGGGGGCGGCCAGGGCCCCGGGAGTGGCTCCCCGCGCTCAGGGTGGGGGAAGCAGGTGCTCACCCGGGGCTGCCCGGCTCGGGCGGGCGTCCATCTCCCAGGGGGCCGAAGTCCCTCCTGAGCCCCCCCACCCCGTGGAGCGTCTGGGGCTGGGGGCCGTGAGCGTGGCCCCCGCTGAAGCCCCCTGTGCCCCAGATCGTCAACACCTGCGGTAGCCCGAACATCGCGCGCTCCGTCTCCAGCCCCCTGCTTTCCCGAGACGCCGTGGGCTTCCTGCGCGGCCACCTGATCCCCAAGGAGATGCAGTTGTGGGAGTCGCTGGGGGAGACCTGGACGCGGCCCCGGTGCGGCGGGGCGGGGCGGCGCTGGGGGCGGGACAAGGGGGCGCTGGGGGCGGGACAAGGGGGCGCTGGGGGCGGGGTGGGGGGGCACTGGGGCAGGGTGGGGGGCGCTTGGGGCGGGGCGCTGGGGCGGGGCGCAGGGGCACTGGGGGCAGGGTGGGGGGCGCTTGGGGCGGGGCGCTGGGGGAGGGTCTGGGAGGGCTGGCTCTGGCAGGGGCATGGCTGACCCCCATGCCCTCTCACCCTAGCGCCGAGTGGCCACAGGAGCCGCAGGTGCCCCTCTACGTGCCCAAGTTCCACAGCGGCTGGGAGCCGCCCCTGGACGTGCTGCGGGAGGCCCCCTGGGAGGTCGAGGGGCTCGTGTCCGCGCCCGACGTGGAGGTCAGAGCGGCCGCAGCCCGGCCCCCACTCCCCCCAGAGCTCACCTTCCCAGCCCACGTCCACCCACCGCCCCTGCAGCCACAGCCCCGGCCAAGCAAGGCAGCCCGTGGCCCCCGGGTGGGTGGCACCAGCACGTTTCACCAAGACCCTGTCCCGTGCCCCTCGCCCTGGCACCCAGCTGCCCCTGCCCTTCTTGCCCAGCCCCCACCCCACATCAAACCCCGGCTGCCTACTTTCCTCGCAGGCTGCTGCGGCGAGCCGGAGACTGTCCTTACGAAACTCCCAGAAGCACGGCCATGCTTTGGAGCCCACAGCCCCAGGGGACCCTCTACCACCAGTCAGCGCCCCACACACTCACAGGTAAGCCCCCCTGCCCCAACCTGTGGGAGCTTGACACTCACTCTTCAGAACGTGCAGGCTCTACGTGGGTACGCTGCCACCAGGTGGTGGCAAGTGCCTCATTCACGGGGTTCAGAATACCGCCTTTCTGCCAGGCGTGGTGGCTCACGCCTGTAATCCTAGCACTTTGGGAGGCAGAGGCGGGCGGATTGCTCAAGGTCAGGAGTTCGAAACCAGCCTGAGCGAGACCCCGTCTCTACCAAAAATAGAAATAAATTAATTGGCCAACTAAAAATATATATACAAAAAATTAGCCGGGCATGGTGGCACATGCCTGTAGTCCCAGCTACTCAGGAGGCGGAGGCAGTAGGATCGCTGAGCCCCGTAGATTGAGGTTGCTGTGAGCAAGGCTGACGCCACGGCACTCACTCTAGCCTGGGCAACAAAGCGAGACTCTGTCTCAAAAAAAAAAAAAAAAAAAAGTTACATGTAAATTTACTACCCTAATACATCAGGTCTTTTCGTGCCTCCACGTCTGTGTTTTAGAATCAAGGTTAGAAACGTGCTAAACCATTGAACTTAAACTTTGGTTTCTTCAAACACTGTCAGCCTGTGAGGCTGTTGGCCTGATTTTGGCCCAGCTCTGGCAGAGCCAGCAGAGGAAACTGGGGGTGTAGCCCCTCCCCACCATTCCGACAGAGCATAACAACAAAGCCAGGGCACCAGGGGGCCCTTGCCCTCCCCTCCTCCTCTCTGTCCTCGCTCCTGGGCAGGGATCTGGCTGGGATCAGCTCATTGCCCTACCAGACCCAGGATTCAGTTTCAGGAGAGGAAGGGGCCAGAAATCCATGTTTTCAATAAGCGTGCCCCTCCCCTTACCCCATGGTGTCAGCCCAGCACCCGTGGTCCCTAGCCTAGGACACTTCAGGAGACGTTTGCACCCTTTGGCGTCCAGCCCCTGTTTTGTCCACCTGGCCCAGTCCTGGTGGCCCTTGCCCCCAGCTGGACAGGAAGCAGCTGCACCTGGACAGGAAGCTGCCCCGATGGCCAGGGCCAGCCCCACCAGGAGGGACGGCCCAGCCCCGGGGGCAGCCACAGGCCTGCCTGCTCTGTGCCAAAGCCGGCCTCCCCCCCCCAGCCAGAGCTGGTTCCCCTCCCCCTGCATGGGGCAGGTCCAGCCCTCGCAGAGGAACTCGTGGACATTGGCTTGTCCACGCACTTGCCTGTTCTCAGTCCTCGGAGGAGCTGTGGCTCTGAAGACGTCCCGGCCTTCACTGGTCAGGGCTTAGAGACAAGACGCAGTGACCCAGGCACCTGCCTGGCTCTGGTTCCCATTGGTGGGGGGAGCCAGGCTGGAGACCCCTGGGGTGGCCTGGGCTGGCCAGCCTCGCCATGCCCCGGGCCCTTTGTCCCGCCCACCGCCCGCCCACCCCACCTCCACGCAGGGCCCCAACGCTCTGGGGCTGTCACAGTTTCCATTCCTGGCTGCGCAGCCACTGCCTCTCCATGCTGCGGAGCGCAGGCGGTCGTGTGCCTGGGAAGCTGCTGCCCCCGGCTCCTGTCCGGGCCCCGGAGACCCCAGCGCAGCCCTGGGCCTCAGCCTCTCCCGTTCCTTGCAGGGGCTACCAGCCAACACCAGCCATGGCCAAGTACGTCAAAATCCTCTACGACTTCACGGCCCACAATGCCAATGAGTTGTCGGTGCTCAAGGATGAGGTGCTGGAGGTAAGGGGGCAGCAGGGAGGGGCTGCCCAGGGGAGGAAGAGGCTGCCCAGGGCCAGGCTGGGCAGAGGCTGGCGGGCAGAAGTGGCTGCCCAGGGGAGGGGAGGGCTGCCCAAGTGGGGGCCAGTGGCCTGGGGGCCAGGCTGTGTGACACAACTTGTGGCATGGCGGCTGCTGGCCCCTCCCCCTAGGGTCCCTACGCCTGGTCTCCGATGGGGAGCCACAGGCCTCCCCAAGCCCAGCAGACTGGGTGAGGGCTGCCCTGTCTTAGGGACCCCCTAAGGCATGCAATGACCCCTACGCAGGGCTGGGCTGGGAGGTGGGCAGTCCCTCCCTGCACCAAGTGGGGGAGGACCCCCCAGTGGAACCCAGCGGGGACTTGTCATTCACGCCCACCCCAAGAACTCCGGCACAGGCTGCTTTTGCGCCACACCGAATCCAGGCCACCCACTGGGGGATGGAAAGTGGAGCAGGCTGGGGGGGATGGGGGTCGACATCCACAACCAGGTTAAGAGGCCGCTGCTCCAGGATCCCCTGAGGCAGGGTGGGGCACGGGGGCGCCCTGGCCTGCGCAGGACTCAGTGGTCCAGCAGCGCGGCAGAGGGGCGCGGGCCTGACGCGGCCGCCCGCAGGTGCTGGAGGACGGGCGGCAGTGGTGGAAGCTGCGCAACCGCAGCGGCCAGGCGGGCTACGTGCCCAGCAACATCCTGGACGAGGTGCGGCCCGAGGACGCGGGCGCCGCCCTGGAGCAGGTGAGCCTGCCCGGTGGTGCACAGCACGTGGGCAGCGCCGGAGCGCGGAACAGCGGCTGGGGGGCCGGGGCTGGGGCGGGGGTGACCGGGCCTTGGCCGAGGGAGGGAAGGGTCGGCCCCCAGGTGCGGGGCGCGGCTGCGCAGGTCTGGGGGGGCGCGGGGACGAGAGCGCAGCCGACAGCCCCCTCCCCAGCGCCCGCACCTCTCCACGCCCGCAGGCCAGTCCGAAATACTGGGGCCCCGCCAGCCCGACCCACAAGCTGCCCCCGACCTTCGCGGGGAACAAGGACGGTGAGGGGCCGCTCCCGCAGGGTGGGGGCGCCGGCCGGCCGGGAGGGCGCACGGGGCGGGTGCGCGGGGCGGCAGCCGGGCTGAGCCTCCGGCGCCACCCGCAGAGCTGATGCAACAGATGGACGAGGTCAACGACGAGCTGGTCAAGAAAATCAACTACATCAAGGCGAAGCCGGCCGGGCAACCGCGCGTGGATCGCGCTCCGCCCGCGCGCCCGCCACTGTCCTACGAGTCGGGCCCCGGCGAGGTCCGCGCCTGGCTGGACGCCAAGGCCTTCAGCGCCGGGTGAGCGCGCGGCGCGGGCGGGGGCGGGGGCGGGGGGCCGGGAGCCACGCCCACGGCGCCCCCTCACGCGCCCCTGCCCGCAGGACCGTGGAGAACCTGGGCATCCTGACCGGGCCGCAGCTCTTCTCGCTCAGCAAGGCCGAGCTGAGGAAGGTGTGCGGGGAGGAGGGCGCCCGCGTGTACAGCCAGCTCACCGTGCAGAAGGCTCTGCTGGAGGTGCGCCCCGCCCCGCCCCTGCAGCCCGCCCCGCCCCGCCCCTGCAGCCCGCCCCGTCCCCCGGGCTCGCTGCGCACGGCCCCGGCTGAGGCGGCCCCTCTCCTCACTAGAATCAGCAGAGCGGGTCGGAGCTGGAGGAACTCATGAGCAAGTTTTATTCCAAGAACCAGAGGAGGGCGGAGGACAGCTAGACCTCGCGGCCCCGCAGCGCCTCGGCAGGCAGCGGGGAGGCCACGCCTGCAGCGGCCCTTCGGCGCGTGGAGTATTATTTTTATATGTGTATGTATTTTGTACCAAGGACGCGGATGGGCTGTGGGGCCGGGCGGGGGCCCCCGCACCTGCCTGGCCCAGGGGTACCCGGCGCCCCAGCCCACAGCAAGGCGGACCTCAGCCAAACCCAGGCCCCTCGGTGCCAGCCCCGCATCTGCCTGCCCTGAGGCCGCAGAACTCCCCAGGCGGGGCGGGGCCTCCTCCTCTGTGATGCCCCCCTGTCTTCACCTGCTCCCACGTCTACCTGTACCCAGCCGCACCCCCACACCCCAGAGCAGGCCAGAGCTCCCACCCGGCTGGGCTGGTGACCTGGGCTTCAGAGGTGCCCTCCACACCCATCCTTGTGCTGCGGCTCCCCAGGGGCACTGGGGCTCCAGGACACGAAGCCCTGGGCGCCATGCTGGGATGGGGACACACGCTCACCCCTCCCCCGTCAGGGACACAAGCGCGGGCATCAGACACCCCCACCGCCCACCCCACGGAGCCCGCCCCAGGAACTCTCTCTGACCAAGTCCTAGGCCAGCTGAGCCCTGCGACCTATGCGGGGGAGGGGGGGCCGGGGTGTCTTTGCGCGCTGGACCGGGAGCCGCCCCCCAGAGCTGAGAGGTGGCGGAGGCTCCACAGCTATGGTATTAAACCGGTCGTCTCCTAGCTGCTGTGTCTGTCTCCTGTGGTGGGGACGGGCGTGTCCTCGGGGCTGCGGGGAAGAGGCCTCGGCCAGCCTGGACCATGGACGTGCCAAGGAAGGCCGCTCACCCTGAGCCTGGAGAGGGGCCCAGGAGGCATTGCCCTCCATGGGCATCCAGCTGGGCCTGGAGGACATCCGGGCGGGGGGGGGGAGGTCCTGTCCACTCCTCTCCCTGCGGCCCTCCCAGGCCAGACGTCCTGCAGTCTCAAAGCCTGTCACCCAGAACTGGCTGCTGTTGGGCACATAGCCAAGTGAGGGTCGTGGGGAGCGGGAGCAGCTGGGCCAGACCTGGGGGCAGGGCCGGGAGGGAGCTGAGTCAGAGAGTCAAAGACAAGACCAGCTTTGGAGAGCTCAGTCCCATGCTGATGAGGCACCCGTGAGGAAGGCACGGGGCCTTCGGGACCCTGATGACCACCAGTGGACTCTGTGTCCTCACCACAAGTGGCACCTGCCCACCTGTCCAGTGCCCACCTGAACATCACACCTGGGAGGGGTCTTGGGTGCCCTCTGCTTTCAGCCTGTGTGCTACTGTGGGTGGCCACCAGGGGGTGCCCTAGCACCGGGCCAGCTGGGGGATTCCACAGAATGTCCTCTGAGCAGTCAGCAGACCCAACCCTGGGTGGAGCATGAGGGCTGGGGGCTTGGCCTGGTGGGCAGTGGCAACTGTAGGACCAGGCTGGGGAGAACGTATCCCCCAGAGATTGGGGGTGTCCACCCCCCCATGCCAGCCACTCCCTGACTCCACGGCTGGCCCACCTGCAGGGCTTGCTTCACCACGGGCAGGGGCTGGCCCTGCCTATCCTGCCTCCAGGCTGGCCTGCTCAGCTCCTGGAGGCCCCAGACCTACACCTGCTTCCTCAGCCAACCCCTCCCTGCCCCAGCCCCAGCCCCAGCCCCAGCTACCACCTGCTCCGTCCCACTCTGCTTCCCCGACAGCTGAGGAGCCCCCAGACTCCAGATCTCAGGTTCCCAGGGCCCCCAGAAAGCCAGGCCCTCAGGCCCCAGGACCTCAGACCCCAGCCCCAGAATCCCAGCCCCAGGCCCCAAGCAGACAGACTCTCACCCCAGAATCCGCTGGTTCTGAGGTGTCTACTCAGGCCTCTGGACTTCCGGAAATTGTCCCTGTTTCTTCTAAGGGGCTTCCCACCGCCTCCTGAGACCCTCTCAAGGGAGGACAGGGCCACCGACCCACCTGCCCCGTGCTGGGTCCAAGGTCCTACAGCATCACTGCAGCCGCTGGGTGTCCCTTGGCTGTTGACCCAGGTGTGGGGAGCCCTCCATTTTCCATGGGAGGGCATCACTCTCAGGGCATGCAGACAGGCGGCAAGTCATACCGTCCTGTGCCAACTGCCGCCGTCCTCCACCCACATGGCCTCGGCAGAGGTGGAGGAGGAGGCCAAGGGGCCAGGTCACCTGCCCAAGGCACAGAGCTGGGAATCAAATGCAATTTTGCTGGGCTGGGTGCAGAGCCTTTCGCCTGTAATCCCAGGACTTTGGGAGGACGGCTTGAGGCCAGGAGTTCGAGGACAGCGTGGGCAACGCAGTGAGACCAAGTGTCCACACACACAAAAAAAAAAACAAAAAACAGGCCGGGCGCAGTGGCTCACGCCTATAATCCTAGCACTCTGGGAGGCCGAGGCGGGTGCATTGCTTGAGGTCAGGTGTTTGAGACCAGCCTGAGCAAGAGCGAGACCCCGTCTCTACTATAAAAATAGAAAGAAATTAATTGGCCAACTATTATCTATAGAAAAAGTTAGCCGGGCATGGTGGCGCATGCCTGTAGTCCCCGCTACTCGGGAGGCTGAGGCAGGAGGATCGCTTGAGCCCAGGAGGTTGAGGTTTTTGTGGAGCCCAGGCAACAGAGTGAGAAAAGGAAAGGAAAGGAATGGGAAGGGGAAGGGGAAGGAGAGGAAAGGAAAGGAAAGGAAAGGAAAGGAAAGGAAAGGAAAGGAAAGGAAAGGAAAGGAAAGGAAAGGAAAGGAAAGGAAAGGAAAAAGGAATTAGGCAAACAACTAAACAAAACAGAAAAAAATTAGCCGGGCATGGTGGTGCATACTTGTAGTCCCAGCTACTTGGGAGGCTGAGGCAGTAGGATCATTTGAGCCCAGGAGTCTGAGGTTGCTGTGAGCTAGGCTGACGCCACGGCACTCTAGGGGAGTGAGTGAGACTCCGGGCAACAGAGTGAGACTCTGTCTCAAAAAAAAAAACACAAACAAACAAAAAAAAATTTTTTTAAGCAAAAAAAAAAAAAAAAAGTGCAGTTTTGCTTAACTCCAAGGTGTCCTTAGTCACTCACACCCCTGGCCTCGCCCGTCCACCAGGCAGGTCAGCAGGAAAGAAGGAGGAGCCTGGAGACCTGTGGAGCATGGCCTGAGCTCCTCCCAGCGGTCACCTCGGCCATGGGACTTCACGGGGCCACCGCTCTGCAGCCAAGCTATGCCACCAGCAAATACCTCCAGGAACAGGCCTGTCTCTGTCTTGGGGACAAGCCCGTCTTTGTGGCTCAGATTCCCACACACACAGCAGGCCTTGGCTGTGGGTGCCTCTCAGGCCCCGCCAGCACCCGAGAGGGGCTTCCCAGGCCATTTAGCAAGGGCTTCTTTTTTCTTTTAAAAAAAGTGTATTTGTTACTGGCTGGGCGCGGTGGCTCACGCCTGTCATCCCAGCACTCTGTGAGACCGAGGTGGGGGGATCATTTGAGCTCAGGAGTTCGAGACCAGCCTGAGCAAGAGAGAGACCCCCGTCTCTACTAAAGTTAGAAGGAAAATAGCTGCACAACTAAAAATATGAAAAAAAAATTAGCCAGGTGTGGCAGCACTTGCCTGTAGTCCTAGCTACTTAGGAAGCTGAGGTGGGAGGATCACTTAAACCCAGGAGTCTGAGGTTGCTGTGAGCTAGGCTGACGCCACGGCACTCACTCTAGCCTGGGCAACAGAGTGAGACTCTGTCTCAAAAATAAATAAATAAATAAATAAATAAATAAGTAAAATAACCATCTAATATAGAAAAAAATTAGCCGGGGATGGTGGTGCATGCCTGTAGTCCCAGCTACTTGGGAGACTGAGGCAGTAATATCGCTTGAGCCCAGGAGTTGGAGGTTGCTGTGAGCTAGGCTGACGCCACGGCACTCTGGTCCGGACAACAGAGTGAGACTCTGTCTTTAAAAAAAAAAAGTGTGCTCTCTAAGTGTTAAATGCCAGCTCCCAAGGTGTCACCAAGCAACATGTGGCTGATATGGCCAAGTGGGAGGACTGCGGTCAGCAGGGAGGAGCTCACCTGCCTGGGAGTCCGAGCAGGGTCCGAGGGGCGGCGGCAGGGGTATGTGTGTAAGGTTTTGGGCTCTAGTTTAAGGTGGGTGTTAGGGGGCTTCATTAGGGTTGAGCATGTCTGAGATGTTTCTGGCTCAGGATCGGTCTGGGCTGAGTCTGGAGACCCTGGGGGCCTGGCTGACCTATCTCCTGGCAGGTCCTAGGCAACCATTTCCAGGAAGTTCCCCAAACAAAAAGGCATTTACAACCTCATTTACCGGGTGAGAGTTTCCTGGTACATTATGCAACCAGAGAGCTGTACTGTGTACATGGTTATTTTATTTATTTATTTATTGAGACAGAGTCTCACTCTGTTGCCCAGGCTAGAGTGAGTGCCGTGGCGTCAGCCTCGCTCACAGCAACCTCCAACTCCTGGGCTCAAGCGATCCTCCTGCCTCGGCCTCCCGAGTAGCTGGGACTACAGGCATGTGCCACTATGCCCGGCTAATTTTTTCTATATATATTTTTAGTCGGCCAATTAATTTCTTTCTATTTATAGTAGGTACGGGATCTCACCCTTGCTCAGGATGGTTTCGGACTCCTGACCTCAAGCAATCTGCCTGCCTCAGCCTCCCAAAGTGCTAGGATTACAGGTGTGAGCCACTGTGCCCGGCCTAGATGGTTATTTTAAAAGAAATGAAATACATACATATCTTCCAATCTTCATAGCTTTATTTTCTAACATAGAAAATATTGTTAGATGAACCCCACATAAGCAAAGGTTTTGGTGGGGGGGGGTTCAATAATTTTTTAGTGTGTAAAAGTGGCCTGAGGTCCAAAAGTTTGAGAATTGCTAACGTAGAACCTGCAACTCAATGGGGAAAAGCCAGCAATCCCAGTGGAAAAACAGGCAAAGGCCATGTTTACGACAGGCTCCAACAAGCCCTTGAGCAGAAGTGCAAACTCAGGCATCAGAGAAGGCGGGGCCGGGTGGGTGGCTCACGCCTGTAGTCCCAGCTACTCCAGAGGCTGAGGCAGGAGGACTGCTGGAGCCCAGGAGTCTGAGGTTGCTGTGAGTTGGGCTGATTCCACAGAACGCTAGCCCGGGTGACAGAGTGGGACTCCATCTCAGAAAAAAAAACAAAAGAGAAAAGGGAGGGGAAGCCAGGTCTCAGCTGTCTCAGTGGCAGAGGTAGAAAGTGGCCAACTAGCCCCAGAGTTGGCAGGTGGGGACAGGGCACTGCAACTGTGCTGTGAACCCCTCTGGACAGCGCCCTGGGGGGGGCTAGGTCACCCTGAGGTGACCCTCCTGCAGGTGCACAAGGGCTGTGGGAGTGGCGGGGACATCCTGTGGGTGGGGGAGGGGAGAGACAAAAGCGCTAGATCCCACAGGGAGCAGGAAGTAGCCATAGCAACGTGATACCTGTGGAAGAAAACAGCTGTGCAAAGAAAGAAGCAAGATCACAGTTGCAAACATGTGGAATCAGCCCAAGTACCCATCAATACAGGAATGGATTAATAATGTGGTGTGTGGCCGGGTGTGGTGGCTCACGCCTGTAATCCCAGCACTCTGGGAGGCCGAGGCAGGCAGATTGCTCGAGGTCAGGAGTCCGAAACCAGCCAGAGCAAGGGCGAGATCCCGTATCTACTATAAATAGAAAGAAATCAATTGGCCGACTAAAAATAGATAGTAAAAATCAGCCGGGCATGGTGGCGCATGCCTGTAGTCCCAGCTACTCGGGAGGCTGAGGCAGGAGGATCGCTTGAGCCCAGGAGTTTGAGGTTGCTGTGAGCTAGGCTGACGCCACAGCACTCACTCTAGCCTGGGCAACAAAGTGAGATTCCATCTCAAAAAAAAAAAAAAGTGGTGGCCTAACACCTGTCCTAACAACCCGGGGCGGAGCTGGAGCCCTTCCTTCTAAGAGAATTATCGCAGGATGGAGCAAACAGGACAGGTGCTCAATGCTGAATGGGGAACAACTGATCACACCCGGGGGCCTGTGTGGCCATAAAACATAAGAGAAACCAAGGGGAGGAGGGCAGGATACATTCACACCCCTCGGGTACAACGCAGGCTATCTTGGCGTCCGGCACACTTACAACTCTGACTCAAACTGCACGAAAGCCAGTCATGTAACCAAAACGTTCGTCTGTACCCCCATGATATTCTGAAATTAAAAAAAAAAAAAAAGAAAGAGTGGAACGTGGTGGAACAAAAATTCTGGGTTTTACAACATACAGTTATTTACATTTACAACGGATTGATCACATCCAGTTGCAGATTCCTTTTTTCCTTCCCCACTCCCACCCACTGCCTCACTTTTGACTAGCCTTAAACAAACAAACAAACAAACAAAAACCCAGACAGGAAAAAGAAAAAAATAAAGTTTTAGAAAAAATATGCATTTTACAAGAACTTGTGCAAACAAAAGTTCTTAGAAGAGTTATTTAGGGACAAAGGGAATAAATATGTAAATACAACAAAAAAGAGAGAGAAAAGTTAATAGGTAAAGTGTGATGCTGTTTTTTTTTTTCTTTGCTTTTTTTTTTTTTTTTTGAGACAGAGTCTCACTCCTGACCTTGAGCGATCCTCGAGCCTGGGCTTCCCAAGGGTGCTAGGATTACAGGTGTGAGCCACCGCGCCCAGCCAGTGCCATGCTATTAACAGTCAAGTATCAGCAGGGCTATGAAATCAGATCCCCACCCACTCCCCAAAAGTGATCGTTACTATGAATTTGGCGGTTATCATTCCAATGAACAAATGTATTTATTTATTGAGACAGAGTCTCACTCTGTTGCCTGGGATAGAATGCCGTGGCATCAGCCCAGCTCACAGCAACCTCAAACTCTTGGGCTCAAGTGATCCTCCTGCCTCGGCCTCCCGAGTAGCTGGGACTACAGGCATGTGCCACCATGCCTTGCTAATTTTTTCTATATATATTTTCAGTTATCCAGCTAATTTCTTTTTATTTTTAGTAGAGATGGGGGTCTCACTCTTGCTCAGGCTGGTCTTGAACTCCTGACCTTTAGTGATCCTCCCACCTCGGCCTCCCAGAGTGCTGGGATTACAGGCAAGAGCCAGCCCCACCCAGCCAAAAGAGGAAGTTATAAAATCTAGCACAATAGGAAGTTGAAGCAAGTCTCACCTGCCCTACCCTAAGGCTGCCAATGCCAGGCACCCGGGGCCTCCTGCCCCAGGTGGTGGGGAAGCCCCCAGCCCCGGCTTCACTGGACAGCTGGGGGCCACCAGCCTGGGCACAGCCTTGGGGGATCCTGGGTCACTGTCAGTGGTAAATTGCTCACAGCAACCTCAAACTCCTGGGCTCAAGAGATCCTTCCGCCTCAGCCTCCCAAGTAGCTGGGACTACAGGCATGTGCCACCATGCCCGGCTAATTTTTTCTATATATATTAATTGGCCAATTAATTTCTTTGTATTTATAGTAGAGACGGGGTCTCGCTCTTGCTCAGGCTGGTTTTGAACTCCTGACCTCGAACAATCCGCCCGCCTCGGCCTCCCAAAGTGCTAGGATTACAGGCATGAGCCACTGCGCCCGGCCTGGATTCTTTTTCTAAAAAGTGTGGTCAAGTATATACAATGTAAACTGACCCTCTTAGCCATTTTTTTTTTTTTTTTGAGACAGTCTCACTGTTGCTTGGGCTAGAGTGCCAGTGCGTCAACCTAGCTCACAGCAACCTCCAACTCCTGGACTCAAGCGATCCTCCTGCCTCAGCCTCCTGAGTAGCTTGGGACTACAGGCATGCGCTACCATATCCGGCTAATTTTTTCTTTTTTTTAAAATAAAAATAATATTACTTTTAACATTTTATTATTTTGCTTTTGTTTTCTTTTGTAACAGGAAAGACATTGTTCTATTTATAATTTTTTCTATATATTTTTATTTATTTAATTAATTAATTTATTTTTTGAGACAAAGTCTTGCTTTGTTGCCCAGGCTAGAGCGAGTGCATGGTGTCAGCCTAGCTCACAGCAACCTCCAACTCCTGGGCTCAAGCCATCCTCCTGCCTCAGCCTCCTGAGTAGCTGGGACTACAGGCATGCGCCACCGTGCCCGGCTAATTTTTTCTATATATATATTATATATATATTCTATATATTAGTTGGCCAATTAATTTCTTTCTATTTATAGTAGAGACGGGGTCTCGCTCTTGCTCAGGCTGGTTTCGACCTCCTGACCTCGAGCAATCCGCCTGCCTCAGCCTCCCAGAGTGCTAGGATTACAGGCGTGAGCCACCTCGCCCAGCCTCTATATATTTTTAGTTGGCCAATTAATTTCTTTCTATTTTTAGTAGAGACGGGGTCTCGCTCTTGCTCAAGCTGGTTTCGGACCCCTGACCTTGAGCAATCCACCCTCCTCAGCCTCCCAGAGTGCGGGGATGACAGGCGTGAGCCACCGTGCCCAGCCCCTCTTAGCCATTTTTAATCGTACAGCTCAGTGGCGTAGCAAAAGTGGAAACCTCAAATTGTGTTTCCCTCTGTCCTCACACCACAGCAACAATGAACACAGAGGACGTCTGTGACCAAATGTGGGGGTTTGTCCCCACACACCGGGCTGCACTTCTGCGCTGACACCAGCTGACTGTCTCCAATTCAGTTCTGACTTTCTCTGCCGGGAGACAGCATCAGGTTACCAGGTTGAAGGCTCGGTCCTCAAAAGGGTTCCTGGCTTGCAAGTCTAGGACCAACTGGCTTCAAGGTAGGGGCCCCGTGACCCAGGCTTTGGGTTCAGTTACTTTGCTGTAGCGGCTCACAGAACTCAGGGAGACACTGACATTTACCAGTTCATTGCGAAGGATATTTTACATGATACAAATTAACTGCCGGAGGAAGAGTTACCAGGCTTAGGTCTGGAAGGGTCCCAGGCACAGGCACTCCCGTCCCTGGGGAGTTGGGGTGCGCACCCTCCCGGCAGGTGGCTGAGTTCCTGTTCACCCTCCTGCCTGCCTCCACCTGTCTTGGTGTCTAGAAGTTCCCCAAACCACGTCCTCTTCAGCCCTTTGTGGAGACTTCACTGGATGGGGTTGACAACCGTTGACATGTGGCCGGACAAGTGGGTGGAGCTGGTGCCGACAGCCCGAGTGGGGAGCCCCGCAGGGCCTGTCCGTCCCTGGGGTGTAGGGCAGGCCCCTGCTGCAGTGGGGGGGTCTTGTGACCGGCACTCAGACAAGGTGGGGCAGAGAATTTCCTTATGGCCAGTTTTCATACAGAGTGGAAGAGGAAAGTTAGAGTAATATGTTTATTTTTTTAATTTTTTTTTTTTTTGAGACAGAGTCTCGCTTTGTTGCCCAGGCTAGAGTGAGTGCCGTGGCGTCAGCCTAGCTCACAGCAACCTCAAACTCCTGGGCTCAAGCAATCCTGCTGCCTCAGCCTCCCGAGTAGCTGGGACTACAGGCATGCGCCACCATGCCCGGCTAAGTTTTTCTATATATATTAGTTGGCCAATTAATTTGTTCCTATTTATAGTAGAGACGGGGGCCTCGCTTTTGCTCAGGCTGGTCTTGAACTCCTGAGCCCAAACGACCCGCCCACATCAGCTTCCCAGAGAGCTAGGATAGAGTAATATATTTAATACACCGCTTTTATGGCTGCCTTTGGGGAAAGAGGTTCTGGCTCCCATGACCAGCCTTGGGGAGGAGGGATTCTAGTTTCTTTGGCCACGAGGGAGAATGAGGGGCGGGAGGGCAGGAGAAAGTCAGAGAAGAACTTTTGCTTCTGAGGCCTAAATCCCCCCCAACATTGTAACAGATGACTGTAGCAAGGGCTATGGGAGTCACAAGCTAGGAACTGTGGATGAAAACATTTATATAGATAGACAGATAGATAGATAGATAGATAGATAGATAGATAATATATACTAATAAGCATATATATACACCTATGTCATAATATCACAGGGATTAAGTACACTCGTAATGTTTTGCAACCATCTCCAGAAATTTTCCATCTCCCCAGCTGAAACTCTGACCCCATTAAACACTGACCCCCCTGCCCTCCCCAGCCCCCGGCCCCCGCCATTCCATTTTCTGTGAATCTGGCGGTTCTAGGGACCCCATGTAAGTGGAATCACAGCATTTGTTCTTTGGTGACTGGCTTAATTCACTGAGCACAATGTCTTCAAATGTCTTCAGAGTCGACCCACATTGTAGCATGTGTCAGAATTTCCTTCCTTTTTAAGGCTGAATAATATTTCATTGTGTGGACAGACCACGTTTTCTTTGTCCATTCATCTGTTGATAGACACTTGGGCTGCTTCCACCGTGTAGCTATTGTGAATAATGCTGCTGCTGAGAACATGGTGTGCAAATCTCTCTGAGTCCCTGCTCTTAGTTCTTTTGAAGAACCCATATCTTTTTTTTTTTTTTTTTGAGACAGAGTCTCACTCCGTTTCCCTGGGTAGAGTGCCGTGGCGTCAGCTCAGCTCACTGCAACCTCAAACTCCTGGGCTCCAGCGACCCTCCTGCCTCAGCCTCCCGAGTAGCTGGGACTACAGGCGTGAGCCACCACACCCAGCCAGAACCCATATCTTTTGAGGATAAAATTCCACAACTGCAATCGTTGAATTACATGGTAATTCTATGTTCAACTTTATGAGGCGCTTTTAGATTTTTGATTGTTTTCCACAGAGGCTGCTACATTTTTCACTCCCACCAACAGTTCACAAGGGTTCATTTCTCCAAACCCGAGTGCTTCCTGCACAGCGGAGCTGCCTGGTTTGCTGCAGGCGCCCAGGTGTCCTCCCCAGGCCCCTCCTTCCCCCAGGCTGCTCTCCCTCCTGGGCCCCTGAGGCTGTGGCTTCACCTCCTTCCTCAAAACTTACATTCCAGACCTGGTCTTTGAAGGCTACCGCCTCTGCTTGCAAGAAAACAGCATTTGGAAATGTCAGTGACAAATCTGCTCCTTCTGGGCCCTGGGCACCTCCCTTTCCTGAGGCCTGAGATCCTGGGGCAGGACGAGGAAACACTCCTCTGCGGGCTCCAGAAGCCGCCGCCCGGGACTCTGTAGAGTCCTGCTGGGGCAGGATGAGCTGGTCCCCGCCCCAGCACTGCGGACCCTCCCACAGGGCGCTCAGACCCATAGCAGGGGCCGGGCCAGCCAGAGTTCCCTGTCCGTCCAGGTGAGGTGGTCAGGGCGTCCCCTGGGACAGTGCCGGGTGAGTGACTTTGTCAGCTGCACGTCTGTAAAGCCCTGTAACCACGTCCAGGATGGAGGGAGCTCTCTGCCCTGGCCGGTTTCGGCTTGCAGATGGCGGGGGGCACCTGCCTTCTGTCACACAGGTGTGTCAGCAGCAGCAAAGGGAACCGCAGCCTCGGCCCCCAGGAGGCTCAGGGGGCTTCACAGACGTTGGTGCAAGATTTAGAGAAGGAGGAACCCTCGGGCGGTCCCCTGAGCCAGTGCGAGGGTGAGGTACTAACTAAGCGCACGGACACCAGCTTCTGGCACCCAGCCCCAGCGGGGTGTTTCCGACCGGGACTGAGCTTGGGCCCCTGGAGCGCAGCCCCCTGCCCACTGCCTGACCCGGCGCCTCGGCTCCCGTGCGCACAGTGGAGCTGCCTGCGACACGCACCTTTGTCAGTCACCTGCCACCCCACACAGACCTCCAGTGGGCTGAGGACTGCGGGCCACTGACGGAAGGGAGGACGGAAAGAGGAGCTGTTTCGGGCGCCGTCAGGGCCCCTGGGTGGGTGCCGCTAGCCCCTGCTGCACACAGGTGGGGGTGTCCAGCGCACCTCCACACAAGGCCGCCCAGCCCTCTGGAGTCTCCGGGGGCTCACCTGGAGGAGACCGAGCGCCGCTAGGGGGAGGGGAGTGCCAATGGGGAAGGGGCGCACTGCAGGGGCACCGACGCACTCTCCCAGGACGCACCACAGGGCAAGGGACTGGGGTCACCTCTCTGGGGGCGCACCTGGAGGAGACCGAGCGCCGCTGGGGGGAGGAGAGTGCAGATGAGGGAGAGGCGCACTGCGGGAGGACCCGCGCACTCTCCCGGGACGCACCACAGGGCAAGGGACTGGGGTCACCTCTCCGCTGCAAGAGCGCACCGCGCCCCCAGGTGTGGCAGGGCCGCCGGCCGCAGAGGTGGCGACCCTGCCAGCCTGCATGCGGTTCCAGTCCCGGGCTTAGCGTGCGGGACGCGGGCGCAGCCCAGGACGAGGCCGCAGGGGCCCGGCGGGCCGCATGGAGCCCAGGATTCGACGCCCCGGCCGGCCCGCAGCTCCGCTCGCGGCGAGACCCGGCCAGGTCCAGCCCGCGGAGCCGCCGCGGCTCGGGGGCGGGGCTTCGACTCGGGGGCGGGGCTTTGCCTGGGGCGGGGCGGGGCCTGGCACGCTGGGCCGGTCGGATTCGCCCTCCCGCGACGCGCTCCGATTGGCCGGCGCCCGCGGGGCATTGTGGGCCGCCCGAACCCCCGCCGCCGCCGCCGTCGCCGCCGTCGCCGCCGCCCGGGCCTCGCCATGTCAGGCTCCCCGGTGAAGCGCCAGAGGATGGAGTCCGCGCTGGACCAGCTGAAGCAGTTCACCACCGTGGTGGCCGACACCGGCGACTTCCACGGTGAGGCCCGCGGGGAGCCGCTCCACGGCGCATGCGCCCTCGGCCGGCCCGGGCGCCCCAGTTCCGGGACGCGGAGCGGGCGGCGTGCCCGGGGCGGCGCGCGGGGTCCGGGGGCTGCGGGCCCGACCGGCCGGCCTCCCGACCCGGGGCTGCGGCGCCGTCCGAGCGCCCCGCGCCCAGGGCCCCGCGCCGGCCGCGCTGCTGGCAGCCGGTGCGCCAGGGCAGAGGGCGCGGGCGCGGCCTGCGAGCTCGGGCGAGGTCGGCTGCGGCTCGGAGCCGGCGTGCGCGGGGCGTGCTTGCGGTGTCCCGGGTGGGAGCCTGTTGCGCTGGCGTCGAGTGCGGAGCGCGGACCGGAGCCGGCCCTGGCCCGACACGAGCGAGGGAGGCAGGCCGCCGCCTGCTCTTGAAGCCGCCCGCCCCGCGGGACGGCCACCGCGGGCCGGGGACCACGGCGACTAGGTGCCTGGCCCGGCTGGACGTCGCCCATGGGCAGAAACCAGCTGCGCAGTCCAAAGGGTTGCTGCGCTGTTAGGGTTTAGATTTTCCTGAGCTCGGATCGTTTCCTTGGCGAGATCTTGGGAAATACAGAGAAGTATAGAGGAGGATTATTATACCGTTAAGCCTTCGTTCTTCTGTTCTCTGCAGTTCGGGGTAGATGCGCCTTGTTGCTGTGAACAGATAGGATTTTCAGGAAAGTCACCAAGTGCTCCATGGACGTGAGTGCCGTTAGCACTAATAGGGAAGTAACTTCCGCTATTTTCTGCTTTCTCATGGTGACTTGAGAAACAGGCTTTAATTCCTCTTTGGTAACTGAGTAAGAGCATTGTTTATCTGTCAGAGCCTGGGACAGTGAATGGGCACATTTGGCCACTTAACTATAAAAGGGATTCAGTGACCCGCGTGGGGTGCTAGCAGCCGCTCCAACCCCATCTTTGGAAGATCGTGGGTTAGAGCTGTGAGTCCCTTTCGCACACAACCCCTTGTAGTCCAGACCTCTCTGCTCACAGGAAAGAAAGCGCCAGGAAAGTGGCTACACGCTTTTCTGCTCCACAGTTCTTTCCTTCTGAGCACCGAGCATAATTTGCAATGTGTCCTTGGTGGACAGAGCCCTGGCCTGCCTTGCTCCCACGACTCCCACTGTCGGAGCAGAGCTGGTGTCAAGTCCGTGACACCTGGCAATGCAGGGCCAAGAATGCTGGGGTTTCCTAGAGGAAGGAGCTGGGAGAGCGCTGGGGGGGGGGGTGTTTGTTTTTAGGCCAGGCGTGGTGGCTCACACCTGTAATCCTAGCACTCTGGGAGGCTGAGGTGGGAGGATCGCTCAAGGTCAGGAGTTCAAGACCACCCTGAGCAAGAGCGAGACCCCATCTCTACTAAAAATAGAAAAATTAGCAGGGTGTGGTGGCGCATGCCTGTAGTCCCAGCAACTTGGGAGGCTGAGGCAGGAGGATCGCCTGAGCCCAGAAGTTTGAGGGTGCTGTGAGCTAACATGAGCTAGGCCAACACTATGGCACTCTAGCCTAAGTGACAGAGCGAGACTCCGTCTCATAAAAAGAAAAGAAAATGAAAATGTCATGGATCTAGCACTTGAAGGTTCATTTAAAAAAAAGAAAGAAAATGTCATGGAAGCTGTGGGTGCCTTCCCAGAACAATGCCACCCCCCGGTTTCCCCGTTTTGCATTCAGTTTAAGTTTCTTGGGATGCTGAAGCCCATCTGTTGACCCCGGTGGATCTTGGTTTTGGGGATTTTTTGTTTTTTGAGACAGAGCCTCTGTTGCCCAGGCTAGAGTGCTGTGGCATCAGCCTAGCTCACAGCAACCTCTATCTCCTGGGCTCAAGCGATCCTCCTGCCTCAGCCTCCCGAGTACCTGAGCCTATAGGCATGGGCCACCATGCCCGGCTAATTTTTTTTTCCTATATATATTTAGTTAGCCAATTAATTTCTTTCTATTTTTGGTAGAGATGGGGTCTAGCTCTTGCTCAGGCTGGTTTCGAAGTTGTGACCTTGGGCGATCCTCCTGCCTCAGCCTCCCAGAGTGCTAGGATCTGGATCTTGGTTTTGATTTTAACCGCAGTAAAAGCAGGTTGCTAAGAGCTGACTTCATCAAGGGGTAAAGGGGTAGTTTTAAACAATGAAATATACCAATTTTGGTGCATCGCCGTGTATACTGGCACTCCTGTGCCACATGCTTTCTTTTGTCATTTTGAAATGAGTATGGACTCACAGAGGTTGCAGAATTAGCCAACAGTCCCGTGAACCCTTCACCCAGTGTCCCCAGTGGCAACATCCAGTGTGACCGGGGCATGGTGTGACACTGGGTGCCACACTCTCAGACTGCAGACCTGGCTCGGGGCTCCCCAGTTTTCAGTCTGCATTGGGGGGTGTCTGTAGCATGGTTTCATGCGTGTAGATTCCTGTCAGGACAGAGCTGTCCTATTGTCACTGAGATCTCCCTGTGCCCCTGAGAGCCACCCTGTTCCCTCGCAACCTCTAGTCTGTTCTCCACCTCAAGATTTGTCATCAAAGAATACTTTGAAAATACTTATTGCCAAACAACCTTCCTGAAGCAGAGGCCACTCTGGCTGGCAGTGGCCATCCACAGCTGGTCGCCCCACATCCCGCGTGGCTCTCCCCCAGTGGAGCCCCACTGGCTTCTCTGAATTCCTAGCTTAGTTACCGGAGAAAGAACTGATGAGTTGAAAGAGACGGCAGTTTAGATAAGAAGGACAGTAGTGCTTACTGAAGATAACCGGGTGGTGTCTGCTCTTGTGTCAAATCCAGAGACGTGAAGAGCAGTTGCTAACTTTCACGTTTGATTTGGGAAGAAGAATTGCAATCCAGGGCACACGCAGACCAGGCGGGCTGCATCGTGTCTGAAGAACAAGAGAAGGGAGGTTTAATGAAGAGAAATGTTATTTCCCGCCCGACGAGAAAGTTCACTGGCGGCAGTGAGGTTCTGTGAGGCCCGCGGGTTAAACGAGCGGTGTCAGTAACCACCGGGCACAACTGACTCCAGGCCACGCAGCAGGCAGCTTGGGCAGAGGCTCGTGCAGGGCAGCGTAACACTTTGGAGCAGTGTCTGTGCCCCGAGTGCTTCCCCTCTGGCTTCTTGACTCTGTGCTAG
Source organism: Microcebus murinus (assembly GCF_040939455.1). Classification (NCBI taxonomy): domain Eukaryota; kingdom Metazoa; phylum Chordata; class Mammalia; order Primates; family Cheirogaleidae; genus Microcebus; species Microcebus murinus. Next base: position 5,221,627 of record NC_134107.1, on the reverse strand, counting down.
TTGGTGTGACGAGCATGGCCTAGTTCTTGTGATCAACGGTCACATTTTCTCCTTTTGATTAAGACCCTTCTCTGCAAGCAAAGCTGATCGACTGCTTTGAAGTTAGGCTTGATTGTCCCTCGGTGCCAGGATGGACCTGTCCCAGTTGTCCGTGTCCCACGTCGGGAAGGTATGGGGTCTATGTCAGGGACCCAGGCCACATTCAAGTAACAAAGAGGCCAGAAGGGAAAATGTTCTCAGGGCAGGTCTGTGGGAATGGGCATCAGCTGCACCCAACCAGTTCCATAGGCGTCAGCAGTCATGTATCTTACGGTGCTGAGCTAGCGCCGTCCTGTTGGGAGAGCTGGCTTTACAGAAATTGGACAGGCAGTAAGAACAAAGCTTAAAAGTCATGATACAAGCCGTGCACAGTGGCTCACGCCTATAATCCTGGCACTCTGGGAGGCTGAGGCAGGAGGATCGCTCAAGGTCAGGAGTTCGAAACCAGCCTGAGCAAGACTGAGACCTCGTCTCTGCTAAAAATAGAAAGGAATTAATTGGCCAAGTAAAAATATATAGAAAAAATTGGCTGGACATGATGGCACATGCCTGTAGTCCCAGCTACTCAGGAGGCTAAAGCAGGAGGATCGCTTGAGCCCAGGAGTTTGAGGTTGCTGTGAGTTAGGGTGACTCCACGACACTCACTGTAGCCTGGGCAACAGAGTGAGACTCTGTCTCCAAAAAAAATAAAAAAATCATGATACAAAAAAAAATCCACAACACTATAATAAATCCAGTTTAAATAATAGTTCTAAACTATGAACCTAATTTTGAGGGTAACTGTGATATTAAGGTATAGCTATAGATAGGTTTATCGTCTGTGGTTCCTGGCCCATAACTTCCATAGCTCTTCTTTTTTTTTTTTTGAGACAGAGTCTCGCTTTGTTGTCCAGGCTAGAGTGAGTGCCGTGGCGTCAGCCTAGTTCACAGCAACCTCAAACTCCTGGGCTCAAGCAATCCTGCTGCCTCAGCCTCCCAAGTAGCTGGGACTACAGGCATGCGCCACCATGCCCGGCTAATTTTTATATATATGTATTAGTTGGCCAATTAATTTAATTCTATTTATAGTAGAGACGGCGTCTCGCTCTTGCTCAGGCTGGTTTTGAACTCCTGACCTCGAGCAATCCGCCCGCCTCGGCCTCCCAGAGAGCTAGGGTTACAGGCATGAGCCACCGCGCCCGGCCATAGCTCTTCTAATTACGCTGCGAGCCTTAGGCCTCAGTAGCAGCCTCAGAAGATAGAATCTCTCTCTCACCTTCTCTTGCCCTCCTTTCAGCTGCTGCTTTTTCTCCCCAAGGCAGGAATCTTCCCTGCCTTTCTGTCTTATAGCTGACCATAGAGAAATTCTCTGCCCTGCCTTGTCTGATTGCAGGTAACAAGACCCCCACTTCAGTAGGGTCCTGCCCCATAGCTGGGGGAAGGAGTGCTGCACAGGGAGGCCACCGAGGGTCTGCACAGACAGGCTTGCTGGGCATCCCCACTCAGTCTGTTAGCATCGGCTCACCCTGTTTGTCCAGTCGCATTTCGGTATGGTTGTCCATGCTTCAGTCCTCTGTCCCCAAGAGGACAGGGTTTGGGGAGCTTTTGGATAGCTGAGCATGTGGGGGTTCCTGGAGGGGGGTGGCATGGCAGCGCAAGGAAGCTCTGCGCCCCTTTCCCTACACCTGGCCCCATCCATCTCTTCATTCATATCTTTTGCAATAAACTGGTAAACTTAAGTGTTTCCCTGAGGCCTGTGAGTCACTCTAGCAAACTAACCAGACCCAAAGATTAATTCAAGCTGGGAAACCCAACTTGAAGCTGGTTGGTCAGGCGTTCCAGAGGCCCATACTTAAAAAACCGTGGGCGGTGGGGGCTGGGGAGTGGTCTTGTGGGAGCGAGCCTCGGCCTGTGGCTCTGATGCTGTCTTCAGGCAGACAGTGCCAGAGTGAACTGGCGGATGTGCACAGCTGGCGTCTGCCGCAGAGCTGATTGCTTAAGGGCGTGGGGAGAAACCCTCACGCGTGTGGTCACAGAAGTTCTCGGCGTTGGTGACTGTTGTGGCGTAAGAGCAGAGGAAGAGTAGTTCATGTTTTTCTTCCAAGTGACCACCTAAACAGATCAAAACATTCAGACCTACCTGGTGAGACTTGTCACCATTGTACTTTATGACTGGGTTGAATTAAAGCAAAGAACGTAGGCCGGGTATGGTAGCTGACATTGGTAATCCCAGCGCTTTGTGAGGCCAAGGCAGGAGCATCAGCTGAGGCCAGGAGTTCAAGACCAGCCTGGGCAACGCAGTAAGACCCCTGTCTTTACAAAAATAAAAAAAAAATCAGCCGGATGTAGTAGTGTGCATCCTGTAGTCGTGGCTGCTCGGGAGGCTGAGGCAGGAGGATCCCTTGAGCACAGGAGTTAGAGGCTACAGTGAGAAATGATTGTGCCACTGCACTCCAGCCTGAGTGACAGAGCAAGAACCTGTCTCAAATAAGTAAAGCAGAGAATGCCAGCTTCACAAAAGGGACCACCAGTATCATTTGAACAAAAAGTTGTGTTAGGGACATTATCAAAGTTGCCCACTCTACAGACTAAAATGATCTCTTAGATCAGGTTTCGTCAAGTTATCTGTAGAAGCTACCGATCGTGAAATCTTAATCGCACCGTCATCCTATCAAAGAGGCAGCTGGGCACAGTGGTGCCCACCTGTGGTCCCAGCTACTCAGGAGGCTGCAGCCGGAGATCGCTTGCGCACAGGAGCTTGACGTCAGCCCGGGCAACATAGTGAGACCTTGCATCCCAGAAAGAAGGAAAGAAAAGGGTAGCATTATTAGGGGGCTGAGAGTCTCGCTGTGATGTGGAGTCGTGTTCGACCTTTTAGGAAAAGCTGCTCACAGCATGGAAAACAGCTCTTCCTGGTTTGCAGTTGAGTGTCTCTGGCTATGGCATCAGGTAATTCGGTGACACTTCTGTGTGGCTCGCACATCAGGCACAAGATCTGCCCCTTAAAAATCATCTAGTTTTAGCTTATAGGGCTTTAGGGACAGAGCAGTTCCAATTTTGTAATTTTATTGAAGAAAGTTTGATTAGAGGAAACTAGAAGAATTTAGGACCTAGTCTAGTCTATAGTTAGATAACAGGAACTTAAAAGCAATGTGTAGTTACAATCCAGTAACAGGCGTATTATAGCTTTTCTTTGGAAACATGATTTTTTTTTCCTCTACATTGATTATATGTAAGAACCTCAGACTTAAAAACTTTTTTTTTTTTTTTTTTTTTTGAGACAGAGCCTCACATTGTTGCCCAGGCTAGAGTGAGTGCCGTGGCGTCAGCCTAGCTCACAGCAGCCTCAAACTGCTGGGCTCAAGTGATCCTCCTGCCTCAGCCTCCCAAGTAGCTGGGACTACAGGCATGTGCCACCATGTCTGGCTAATTTTTTCTCTATATATTAGTTGGCCAATTAATTTCTTTCTATTTATAGTAGAGACGGGGTCTTGCTCTTGCTGGTTTTGAACTCCTGACCTCCCAGCAATCCGCCCGCCTCGGCCTCCCAGAGTGCTAGGATTACAGGCGTGAGCCACCACGCCCGGCCAAACCTTTTGTTTTTTGGGACAGGGTCTTGCTCTGTTGCCCTGGCTAGAGTGCCGTGGTGTCATCATAATTCACTTCAGCCTCAAACTCCTGGGCTCAAGTGATCCTCCTGCCTCAGCCTCCTAAGTAGATGGGACTATAAGAGTGCACCACAGGCCAGGGGCAGTGGGTCAGGTCTGTAATCCTAGCACTCTGGGAGGCCGAGGTGGGTGGATTGCTCAAGGTCAGGAGTTCAAAACCAGCCTGAGCAAGAGCAAGACCCCGTCTCTACTATAAATAGAAAGAAATTAATTGGCCAACTAATATATATAGAAAAAAATTAGCTGGGCATGGTGGTGCATGCCTATAGTCCCAGCTACTCAGGAGGCTGAGGCAGGAGGATCGCTTGAGCCCAGGAGTTTGAAGTTGCTGTGAGCTAGGCTGACGCCATGGCACTCACTCTAGCCTGGGCAACAGAGTGAGACTCTGTCTCAAAAAAAAAAAAAAAAGTGCACCAACTTGCCCAGCTAATTTTTCTATTTTTTTGTAGAGACAGGATCTCACTTTTGCTCAGGTTGGTCTCTGACACCTGGCCTTAAGCAATCCTCCCACCTGGGCCTAATCTTATGTAAGGTTCCTGGGACTGCCAGGAAGTGACAGTTTTTATTAACTCACTGTAAGGGTGGAAACCTTTGAAGTCAAGCCTTTCCTGCATATTTTCAAATATGACATTTCAGTCAAAGCCTTGGTAATGAAACCATTGTGACAGAGCACATTTTTATTGGACTTACGCCAGTAACCAGAGTGTCATTAAGACTACTCACAATTAGTTTTCGAATTCTGAAGGAATCATGAAAGGAGAAATGCTTTTATCTCTGTTTATTACAAAGGTATACTTACCAAATTGCTGTGAATTATAGGTGTCTTAAGAGAGAAAATTTTTTTAAATCCAGAGGACAAAACATTTGAGTAAAGGACCAACAGCGTTTTAAAGAAAAGTCATAAAAACATCTTCATCAGTTATTCAATCTCATGTAACCAACTTCTGGTTTGCTTGATCTGTATTTATAGTTTCATGAATCTACCAGTTTCTTTATTAGAGTTCTGAAAATTTTTATTTAGTCCACAGATCTTAAATGTATCAGAAACCTGTATTTAAGAGTACTTTTTGGAGTCTTTTCCGTGAATCTGGTTATAAATGTTTTTTTTTTTTTTTTTTTTCTTTTTTTTTTTTTCTTTTTAAGGAACCAAGTTTTCTCCTAATATAAATGTTTTTAGAGAAGAATTCAAAACAGTAACAGTTGAGTACAAAAATTTAGAATACCCATGGTTAAAAATCTAATTATAATTTACAGTTGACAAAGAAATTTTGTTATTTGTATTACATATAGTATTTTAAGATAACCAGAATTATGACTGATAACATATTAGCTTTCTGTGAATTTATACAATTTTTTAAACATTTATATCAATAACATGCCCATAATTGCAGCTGAGGAAAATATATCACTTACCATTTGAGTATTTCTTATGCAATTTGCCAATTAAGTCTAACCATTTTTTTTTTTTTTTTTTTTTTTTTGAGACAGAGTCTCACTTTCTTGCCCAGGCTAGAGTGAGTGCCGTGGCATCAGCCTAGCTCACAGCAACCTCAAACTCCTGGACTCAAGCAATCCTTCTGCCTCAGCCTCCCGAGTAGCTGGGACTACAGGCATGCGCCACCACGCCCGGCTAATTTTTATATATATATATATTAGTTGGCCAATTAATTTCTTTCTATTTATAGTAGAGACGGGGTCTTGCTCTTGCTCAGGCTGGTTTCGAACTCCTGACCTCGAGCAATCCGCCCGCCTCGGCCTCCCAGAGTGCTAGGATTACAGGCGTGAGCCACCACGCCCGGCCAAGTCTAACCATTTAATAGCTCTGAGAAGAGAGATAGATCATTTGAGGCTTTCCAGGGCTCTAAGTGGAAAATCCCAAAGTTAATTCTAAGTTAAAGAGACCTAAATTAAAAGTTGATTTTCGGGCAGGGCGCAGTGGCTCACGCCTGTAATCCTAGCACTCTGGGAGGCCGAGGCGGGCGGATTGCTCGAGGTCAGGAGTTCAAAACCAGCCTGAGCAAGAGTGAGACCCCGTCTCTACTACAAATAGAAAGAAATTAATTGGCCAACTAATATATATAGAAAAAATTATCCGGGCATGGTGGTGCATGCCTGTAGTCCCAGTTCCTCGGGAGGCTGAGGCAGAAAGATTGCTTTAGCCCAGGAATTGGAGATTGCTGTGAGCTAGGCTGACACCACGGCACTCACTCTAGCCTGGGCAACAAAGAGAGACTCTGTCTCAAAAAAAAAAAAAAAAAAAGTTGATTTTCGGGGAAGTTTTTCAAAGATATCAAAAGGCTCAAAACACTTGATCAAAACAGAATCACAGGCCGGGCGCGGTGGCTCACGCCTGTAATCCTAGCACTCTGGGAGGCCGAGGCGGGCGGATTGCTCGAGGTCAGGAGTTCAAAACCAGCCTGAGCAAGAGTGAGACCCCATCTCTACTATAAATAGAAAGAAATTAATTGGCCAACTAATATATATATAAAAATTAGCCGGGCATGGTGGCGCATGCCTGTAGTCCCAGCTACTCGGGAGGCTGAGGCAGAAGGATTACTTGAGCCCAGGAGTTTGAGGTCGCTGTGAGCTAGGCTGACGCCACGGCACTCACTCTAGCCTGGGCAACAAGCGAGACTCTGTCTCAAAAAAAAAAACAAAAAAAAAAACAGAATCACAGTACACTGTAAAATCAGAGTCATTCATTTAACCAGAGTTGGCCTGGCGCAGTGGTTCCCACCTGCAACCCTAGCACCCTGGGAGGCTGAGGCGGGAGGATTGCTGGACTCCAGGAATTGGAGGTTGCAGTGAACTACAGTGACGGCATGCACTCTACCAAGGGTGACACAGGGAGACCCTGTCTCAACAAAAACAAACAAACAAGGCAACTACACACCCCTCCCCATGACACCCCACCCCACTACAAAAAAATTAATTTTTTTTTTAAATTAAAAATAACCAGAGTGATTATCAACGGACTTCAGAAGCCATACAGATACTGGGCACGGAGGCCCATGCCTGTAATCCCAGCACTCTGGGAGGGCGAGGTGGATGACTGTTGAGGTCAGGAGTTAGAGACCAGCCTGAGCAAGAGTGAGACCGAGACCCTGTCTCTATAAATTATTTTTTTAAAAACAATACGGAAAGTTACACGGATGTAAAAACTTTAACCCTTTTAAAGCTTAGTTTTCCTAAATAATTAGAAGCCTAATTAAAGCAACACAGGAAAGGAATGTAAACAAGAGAACTAACTGGTGTCTTGAGCAAGGGAGTAGGTGACTCAGTGACAGCAGGGAAGCGTCCTGATTACGTGGAGCAATTCTGCACGTCAGGAAAAGCCAAGAGCACAGAACCAAGTCACGCTGAAGAAAAACATGACTTTTCTAGGCCTCCAAAGTGAATATTTCAGAAAGTTGCCAGAGCCGATGAGAACGCCAAGGTGGCTACATCCCAGGCGGCTACCTCCCCCCTTCTCAAGGGGCGAAAACCGAAGGCAGGACGCGTGACCTGCACGTGGCCGGGAACAGCAACAGCTGAACTTCTGAGATGTGAAGGAGACGCTTCGAAAGCAAAACTCTGCCTCAAGAAATGAAATTACCATTTTAAAGCTGAAACTGGGGAAAGTAAATAGATCTCAGGAAGAAGATGGCTATTAAACAGATTGTAAAATTAGAAAAACCTCTTGCAGTTTTATTAAGAACATGTCACTACTTTAAGAAAACCTTGTGTGTAGAGAGGGCCTTTAAACCACAGTTTCCTTCCAGCCCGCCAACCTGACCACACACGAAGCTGGCTTCAGGGCTCACCGTTCATAGACCTTCCTGCTCACGCCTTCTGTGTCTCTCCTAAATCCCCAGTCTTAGTCTGATAACTTCTAAATTTTGGAACAACCAAAAATTTTTTATGACAAAAAAATCACTGTATGAGATTTTTTACTGTGGGCCGGGCGCGGTGGCTCACGCCTGTAATCCTAGCACTCTGGGAGGCTGAGGCGGGCGGATTGCTCGAGGTCAGGAGTTCAAAACCAGCCTGAGCAAGAGCGAGACCCCATCTCTACTATAAATAGAAAGAAATTAATTGGCCAACTAATATATATAGAAAAAATTAGCCGGACGTGGTGGTGCATGCCTGTAGTCCCAGTTACTCGGGAGGCTGAGGCAGGAGGATTGCTTGAGCCCAGGAGTTTGAGGTTGCTGCGAGCGAGGTTGACGCCATGGCACTCACTCTAGCCTGGGCAACAGAGTGAGACTCTGTCTCAAAAAAAAAAAAAGATTTTTTACTGTAAAATTGATTTATCTTACATTTATATATTGATTAACAGACCTCAATATTTAGTCTTTTTATAAAGCCTAAGTGGCCCAGAATGAACTTTGGGTCGGTGAGCGATGGCCACGGGCACAGTTAGTGCTAGAGTTGCGGAGGGTTGTTTCAGCAACTGTTAGGTAAGACTGGTTTCAGGTTACAGCAGGAGTTTCAGCAACTGGGCTTGTGGAGAATTACATTTTTGGAGCAACCTTATGTTTCCTGAGTGCTTTCCCCCTGGCTTCTCAACTCTGTTTTAGTTGGGCGTGACAAGAGTGACCCGATTCAACTTTCACATTTGTGCCGCTGACCGGGGCCCAGCGTGCCTCCTTGGGTGGTGTGGCAGCGGGGCGAGTGCCTTCGTGGGGCCGGTGTCCTCCGCCGTCTCGCCCTCACCCTCGCAGGGCTGTGCTGGGCCTGCAGGTGCTTCGTCTTGACCGTGGCTTCTTTCTTGTTCTCGTTTCTCCCCCAAGTATGACTTCATTAAGGTGGTGGCGTTATCACTGTGCAAAGAGCTGCCTCTTGGCCAGCCCCAGCGGTGGGCAAGGGGGTGTGAGAAGTGTGCACGCCTGCTTTGGGGCACGCCTGTGGGGTTCACAGGGGACCTGTCGTGGACTTTGGGGTGGAAGCAAACACCCCGCTTACTTTCCTGTTTTAACATCACTTCCCTAGCCATCGACGAGTACAAGCCCCAGGATGCCACCACCAACCCGTCCCTGATCCTGGCCGCGGCGCGGATGCCCACCTACCAGGAGCTGGTCGGGGAGGCCATTGCCTATGGCAGGAAGCTGGGCGGGTGAGTCCTTGGGTTTGGGGGACCCATCGTGGCCCCCAACACGAGTCTAGTTGGCCTTGTTCCCCTCCCTAACTGAATTTTAGTTCCCAAATATTATGAACTCAAGGAAAGAAATCCATCTTTTTTGCCTGTTTTGTTTAAGTTTTTGTTTGTTGTCTGTTTGCAGAGAGTGAACTGCAGTGTGCAGTTCAGCCGGTCTCCCCGTTGTGCCCACCCCCGTAAGCTCCCCAGCCAAGACGCAGAACATCCGCAGACCCCAAAGTCTCTCCTCTTTTGTAGTCGGCCCCCGCAGCGCTGGTCTGTCTACGGGCTGTCATTTTATTAATTTTTAACAGCCTCAATGGAGTGAAATTCACCGTCTATGTGGGTAGGCCAGTGAGTCTGGTCAGTTTTTGCCGTGATGTAGCTGTCACCACGGTCCAGTTTTGCAACATGTTACCTCCTAGAATGTTCCCTGGTACTTGGGTGCAGTAGGTCCCCACTCCCTCACCCAGGCAACCACAGACTGCTCTTCATGCCCGCAGATTTGCATTTTCTTTTTGTTTTGTTTTGCTTTTGGAGACAGGGTCTCACTCTATTGCCTAGGCTGGAGTGCAGAGGAGTCGTCATAGCTCACTGCAGCCTCACACTCCCAGGCTCCAGCGACGCTCCGCCTTGGCCTCCCACAGTGCTGGGATTACAGGCTCACACCACTACGCCCAGTGAGATTTGCATTTTCTATATGTAAATTTTTTTCAGAGTAATGACACCCAGCTTGAGAGTGGTGCTGAGCAGGTAGTTGGGCCTCACTCAGGCAGGAAGGTCCCTTCCTGATGCCTGCTCTGGCTATGTCCACGTGGCCTGCAGGCTACCGTCCTCAGCTACATGGGACAGCTGCTCTGGACACTTGGACGCCGAATCTGGCCCCTGCCTGCCCCATCTTAGCCCCCTTTCCTTTTTTTCCTCTCTTGGTGGTGGTGCACCCCACATGGCACTTGATAGGCCATGGTGCTCCTGGTGTTGTGACAGCCTGTGGTGCCTTTGCTGGGCCGGGTGACCCAGCCAGCCACGAGTTCTGACCCCTCACCCTCGGGCTGAAGCTCCATCGGTGGGCAGGGGCTGGCGAGGCCCCTCAGAGAGGGATTCATTCTGGGACAACACGCACACTTCCCCCGCGGTCTGACCAGGCCACTTCAGAGAGATCAGAAAGATAATTTTTTGCAAGTGCCAAGAGATGGATTCAGCTTAGGCGTGCGATGAAAACAGTTGTGGAGGTGGGTGGTGGTGATGGTGGAGAGACATTAGGAATACACTTAACACCACCACACTAAAAAATGGGTGAGATGGCAAATCTTATCTTGCATTTCATAATTAAAAAATGTTTATAAAGAAAAGAGATGGGAAGAGATTTGGCAAAGTAATAACTGAATTTGTTTTGCAGAATCTTGTGTACTTGAACATCACAAACTAATTTTTTTCCTTTGAATTTCAGCTCACAAGACGACCAGATTAAAAACGCTATTGATAAACTTTTTGTGCTGTTTGGAGCAGAAATACTGAAGAAGATTCCAGGCCGGGTATCCACAGAAGTAGACGCCAGGTGAGGCTGTTTCCTGCCGAGCGTCAAAGTGCTCAGGGGTTTGCTCCTCCCGAGCTCCCCCAGTCAGTGCCAACACCGGGAGCTCTTACCACTTGATCTCTAGTCTGATTTTGAATAAAATCCCAGCCTACGGCTCGCACTAGAGACCTTTGAGACTTTCGAGATGTCTGTAAGGAATGGAAAGAAAACAAAATAATTTATTTTTTTGAGACAGAGTCTCACTCTGTTGCCTGGGCTGGAGTGCCGTGGTGTCAGCCTAGCTCACAGCAACCTCAAACTCCTGGGCTCAAGCGATCCTCCTGCCTCAGTCTCCCGAGTAGCTGGGACTACAGGCATGCGCCACCACACCCGGCTGATTTTTTCTATATATGTTTTTAGTTGTCCAGCTAATTTATTTCTATTTTTAGTAGAGACAGGGGTCTCACTCTTGCTCAGGCTGGTTTCGAACTCCTGACCTTGAGCGATCCGCCTGCCTCGGCCTCCCAGAGTGCCAGGATGATAGGCGTGAGCCACCGCGCCCAGCTGAAAACAAAATAATTTGGAAAAAAAAAAGAAAACAAGGAACGTTGAGGTTGGGTTTAGAGCTGGCTCTCAGAGCCGCGCTGCGCAAGCTCAAGGGGCAGGCGAGTGGGGAGGGGCGGCTCGGGCGGACAGACAGCCGCTGCCAGCTGGCGCTGCCTGGCGGGCGTCCACATGATCTGAGCGGATGGGGTCCCCTTGCTCTCTCAGGCTCTCCTTCGATAAGGACGCCATGGTGGCCCGAGCCAAGCGCCTCATAGAGCTCTACAAGGAAGCTGGGGTCAGCAAGGACAGAATTCTTATCAAGCTGTCATCAACCTGGGAAGGGATTCAGGCTGGAAAGTAAGTGTCCCGGGGGCGGCACATGGCGTCAGGCGCATTTCACCTCTCAGCCTTGGGGGGCCGGAGCGGGGGCACAGCCCCCAGGGGCTGCAGCTGCGCCAGCTCCCGTGCCCGTTGGTGTTTGCGCACGAGGGCTTTCCCGGGAAATGCCGTTTCGCCCCATCCAGCAGAACAGCAAAGCCTCCCGTGAACACGTGCAGATTTCGTCTTCTGTTCCTCCGTCCTGAGCCACGCAAGCTTAAATTTACATAGTGTTTAAATAGTAAACTGCTATACAGAGTGCATGCTCAGAACTGAAGAGACAGAAAACAGCGAAAAAAAGTAAAGCTGCTCTGTGCCGTTCCTGCCAGCAGTAGCAACGCTGCTGTGCTTGGAGAGCTCGAGGCGTGGTGTTTCCACGCGTGTCCACGTGTTTCATGTTCCGCCAGCACACCCCAGCCACAGCCACCGGTCTGCTTTCTCTCTGGCTCTGCCGGTTTCAGACATTGCTCACAAACATGGCTTTTGTCTCTGGCTTCTCTCACTCCACGTGTCAAGCTGCGTGCATGCTGTGGCGGGTGTCAGTGCTGTGTCCCTCTCCGTGGGTGGGTGCTGTCCCTCATACGGACAGACCACGCTGACATTCATCTGTGGATGGGCACTTGGCCGGTGTCCACCTTCAGAGTTGCAGTGAGCAGCCCTGCTGTGAGCACGGGTGTGCACGTTTCGCTGTGGACGCAGGAGTGGAGTCGCTGGGTCACGTGGTAACTGTTTGACCGCTTGAGGAACCTTGGACTGGTTCCCAGCGTGGCTGCGCTATCTGCCATTCCCCAGCTTGATGTGTGCTGTAGCTGCCCTGGACATCCCCACCCAGGGTGGCCATGTGGCAGTGGCACCTCTGAAGCTGGTGGTTGGGCAGGGAACTTGTGGCTGGAGGGCCCTGAGCAGAGGCTTGGCTGTCTGAGCCCACGTTGTGGCCACATGGCAGAGTGTGGGCACCAGAGATCTCTTGCCTTTGTCCCTGTTTCATAATGGTGTGAAGAAGGCTCCAGTCACCCACTGTCCAGATAAAGCCCTGTTGGGCGTTCCGGCTGTGTCCCTGACAGCGACTGCCTTTTCAGTCGAGGGACCCCATGAACATTTTTCCTTGTGAAAACTCGGGTGCCCACGGCTGGCCGGTCACCCTGGGTGGGCCCCCGGCCTGCACTGACTGGCCTGTCCCCACAGGGAGCTGGAGGAGCAGCACGGCATCCACTGCAACATGACACTGCTCTTCTCCTTCGCTCAGGCTGTGGCCTGCGCCGAGGCGGGCGTGACGCTCATCTCCCCGTTCGTGGGGCGGATCCTCGACTGGCACGTGGCGAACACAGACAAGAAATCCTACGAGCCCCTGGAGGACCCTGGTGAGAGGCCCTTTGAGGCAGTGGGGGAGAAGACAGCCTCAGGCAGGAAGAGCCACAGATGGGAGCTGCCACGACGACGGGTGGGGGCAGTGCAGGGTCGGGTCAGGGTGGCATGGGGTCCGGGTGGTGTGCGAGCTGTGGTTTGTCCCCGCCCCGGGATGCGGGGTTGGGCGGGGTGGTGGCTGAAGGCCATGCACCGGGAGGGCAGGTGGCTCTGCCTGAGCCCTCCTGGACACAGCTTCGTCTCCTCCCAGGAGTAAAGAGCGTCACCAAAATCTACAACTACTACAAGAAGTTCGGCTACAAGACCATCGTCATGGGCGCCTCCTTCCGCAACACGGGCGAGATCAAGGCGCTGGCCGGCTGTGACTTCCTCACCATCTCGCCCAAGCTCCTGGGGGAGCTGCTCAAAGACAACACCAAGCTGGCGCCTGTGCTCTCAGCCAAGGCGGGTGAGGCCCCAGTGCCAGCTGTGGCGAGGCTGGCGCGGCCCTGCCGCTGTCCTGTGGGTGTGCCGAGGACCGACCCTCCCGCAGGGGGAGCACAGCGGGGAGACAGGAGGGTGGAGTGAGGCTCAGCGCAAGGCTTGGTTTTCCTCACACATTTTACCAGGTCCTTGGCTAAGGCGCTGCGGGCCCAAGACTCACCTCTAGCACAACCCTTAGCAGGTGGCCGAGGGCTGGCCCTGGCGGGAGACGCCAGGCAGCGAGGGCTCAGGGACAGCGGCCCGAGGTGGGCGGGGATGCAGGGTGGGCATGCAAGGTTGTGGCTCGTGTCCCCGCAGCCCAGGCCAGCAACCTGGAGAAGATCCACCTGGATGAGAAGACCTTCCGCTGGCTGCACAACGAGGACCAGATGGCCGTGGAGAAGCTCTCGGACGGCATCCGCAAGTTCGCTGCCGACGCGGTGAAGCTAGAGCAGATGCTGAGGGTGAGTGTCCCTTGAGGGTGCCATGGGCTTGTGAGACTCCAGGCCTGGGCGTGTGAGTCGGGCAGACTCGAAACTTTCTCTGGGGACCCTGGTCTTGGTCACGTGCCACCCAGCAAGAGGCCTGCCGAGGCCGTCCTTGGCTGAGGGTGGCTGGCATTTAGGGATGTTCCAGCGACTCTTGGTGGGTCCTGGCTCCTGTGTGGTGACGTTTGTGGTCCACACATAGCGCAGTCCCGGTGGGCCTCCCTCCTTCCACTTGGGGCCTCGTTGGGCTGCAAGTGCAGACGGCAGGGCCGGTGAGGGCCGAGTGCGACTCACGCCAGGCTCATCTCCAGGAACGGATGTTCAACGCAGAGAACGGGAAGTAGAGCACACCCGACCCGGAGCCCAGATCTGCGCCATCTGCGAATCGGGGTCTGATTGCACCTGGCTTGGCGATGAATCTCATTTTTTACAATTTGGAGCAGGGATGGATCATAGATTTCTGATTTTATGTAAGATTCTGGCTAATGCATTAAAGCAGTCACTTTTCCTGTGCTGTTTCATTTTGCCGTCCCCCTCGTCCCCTCCGCACCAACTGCCCCGCTGTTGGCTGCGACCTGGGCGACACAGGGAGACTGGGCTGGGTCAGGGCCACAGAGCACTGCCCGCTGTGCTGCCGGGCTGCAAGTCTGGGGGCCTCCCTGGGCAGGGACCTGACTGAGTGCTTCCTCTGTGTGCCCAGGCCTATGGGGTGCAGAGGGTGGGCCTCTGATGACAGGGGCTCCCAGAACCCCGCCCAGGCACATCGCTGCCAGACCTTTGGAGCCCATCAGACTTCCGAGGTGGGCGGATGTGGATGCACCAGGGGCTGCACGGTGCGTGCCAGCGGCCAACTTGGAGACCACAGCGCAGAAATAAATTTCTCTTTCCTCTTCAAAACACTTGTCCTCATTCTTCTGACGTGGCCTCAGGGACAAGTGCTGAACTTTCAGTAACACTATTGATCTTTGTTTTTTTGAGACAGAGTCTTACTCTGTTGCCCAGGCCAGAGTGCCATGGCGTCAGCCTAGCTCACATCAAACTCCTGGGTTCAAGCGATCCTCCTGCCTTGGTCTCCCAAGTAGCTGGGACTACAGGCATGTGCCACCATGCCCAGCTTATTTTTTCCACATATTTTTAGCTGGCCAATTAATTACTTTTAGTAGAGACTGGGTCTTGCTCAGGCTGGTTTTAAACTCCTGACCTTGAGTGATCCACCTGCTTCAGCCTCCCAGAGTGCTATGATTGCAGGTGTGAACCACCACACCCGGCCTCTTCTGTTTATTTTCATCTTCATAGAGACAAGGTCTGGCCATGTGACGCAGGCTGGTCTTGAACTCCAGGCCTCAAATGATCCTCCTACCTCAACCTCCCAAAGTGCTGGGATTGTAGGTGTGAGCCACCGTGCCTGGCCCACCACTTTCTAAATTTAGAACATTTCCATCACCCCAAAAAGAAACCTCATATACGTCACCCACAGGTGGCCACCAATCTACTTCGTGACCCTGACCTGCATCTTCTGGCTGTGGCACACACATGGGATCAGACACGAGGCCTTTTGTGACAGGCTATCACTCGGCACTGTTTTCAAGGTCCCCCCACGATACAGAGCAATCAGAAGCTCACTCTTTGCTGGGTGTGGTGGTGTCTGTGGTCTCAGCTACTGGGGAGGCTGAGGCGGGAGGATGGTGGGAACCTGGGAGTTAAACTATGGTGAGTATGGCCCTGCCTGTGAACAGCCACTGCACTCCAGCCTGGGCAACAGAGACCTCACTTAAAAAAATTAAAATCTTCTCAAAAAGTTAATTAATTTTTAGACGTGGTCTCACTGTCACCCAGGCTGAAGTGCAGTGCAGAATCACAGCTTACTGCATCCCTGAGCTCCTGCAGGCCTCCCACAAGCGCCAGAGCCACAGGCACGAGCCACCTGGCATGGCCGTTCGTCCCTTTTTCATACTGCGCAGACATCAGCATTAAGGAACACTTACACCGACACCCACCGTATGAAACAATTCACCCACTCGCTGTGAATCCTGTACAAACATTCACCTACCGTCTTTATGGGGCTTTTATTTCTCTCAGGTAGATGAGGGGGGTCTGTTAACACACACTGGGCATGTGGGGAAACCCTCCCCCACCCAGCTGCCACTATTAGGGTTTTACCCCTTTTCTATTCTCTTCTCCAGCCTGGTGGGCCACTCCAGGCCCTGCCTGGCCACCTGGAGAGGACAAAGTGCAGTGGGGAGGCCCCTGGAGCAGGCCCAGCCCTCGCACGTGGCTGCAGAAGGGACCTGCAGGGCGGCAGAGCCCAGCTCACCTCTCCACACATGCGCTCCTTGGCCTGGAGGGTGACCTCCATCAGTGGCACTCTGCACCTGTCACCTCTATAATACATCCGGCTATAGTCTGCATGTGTCTCCCCAAAACTTACATGTTGGAATCCCCACCCCTAAGGTGCTGGTATTGGGAGGCCATTAGGTCATGGGGTTGAGCCCTCAGCAATGGGATTAGTGGAGGTAACTTGATCTTGGGCTTCCCACCTCGAGAACTAGGAGAAATAGATTTCTGTTGTTTTGTGAGCCACCTAATTTATGGTATTTTGTTATAACAGCCTAAATGGACTAAGACATTAAGGCATGATCTTAAATTTGGTCTAAATAAGAAGTCTGTGTCCAGAGACATCGACCACACGGGGTGGGGGTGGAGCAGACGTGGGATGGACCAAGCCCCATGGCCAAGTGCGCAAGAGCATCTTTCTGAGCACGCCCGGGAGACGCTGGAGGGCGGGGGGCCACGGCCTCCGAGCACAGGGACGTGCCTGGCTTCCTTCTTCCACTTTGTGCTGAATTTTCCTTATCAGCAGCTTTATGATCGCCAGGGACCTCCTTCCTTCCAGGTCACTGCAGGACAGCCATGCCGTCAGACAAGCTGAGCCGGGGAGGTGGGCGGGAGGTGAAGGGACCAACTCAGGGTCGGAGGACGAGGGGGCCTGAGCCACTCGCAGAGGCCCTACTCTGGGACCAAGGGGCAGCCCCGGGGGCTGAGTGAGCAGGCCCAGGAGGGAAGCGGGTTCCCAGTGAAGGCCTGTCCAGGGTCTGGGAGGCGGGGCTGGCGGCCGTCCACTCCGGCCAGGGCTGTGGGGAGCGGCAACCTGCTCGCGGAGAACCTCATGGCGGTATGTTCACAGCCAAACTAGCTTCCCCACAGTGCTTGCATGGGACAGGCAACACCACTGCATCCACCCTGAGGTGCCCGGGTACCATCCCAGAGCTCAGATGGGGTTCCCGTTACATTCTGAAACCACACACCAGGCAGGAGTTCAAGTTAGGGCGGTTTCTTCTGCAGAAAAGTGCTGCCAGCACCAGCCTATCTGGAGACAGGAGGCCGCACCTACCAGAAGCTTCCCTGTCCACCTCTGGCCAAGATGAGTTCTGAGCCGGGTCCCCCAAGGCCCTGGCAGCTAAATGGTGGTGGGCACCAGAGCAAGCCCCCACCCAGGACTCCTGCCGCCAGCACAGCGCCTGCAGGGCCTGGGTCTCGTCTCTGCCTCCTACCTGAGGAAACATGCAGGGGGCTGGGGGCTCAGTCCCTCCACCTGAGAGCTGACACCCCTACAGCTCATTCCAGGAGTCCTGACGATCCCGTTGGGACCAGACCGCCCTGTCATGGAGGGCCGAGGGTCTCTCGCTGGGAGGGAAGAGGCAGGGTCCCTGGAGGCCCATGGCGGCGGACACTTGGGCTATCTGCAGGTGGTGGCGGCCACCCAGCAGCCTCATTTCCTGTAGGATGGACACGTGGTCAGGGCTCGGTCACCAGCACGCAGCTCGTCACCGCCCATGTGGCCGTGGCCCCGTAAAGAAGCTGGTCGAGCAGGAACCCGCCTGCCCCTGGTCCCCTCACCGGCTGCCGCAGAGGAAGATCAGATTCTGCACGGCAGGGACGGTGGAGCTGGCGTTCTGGCCGGTGACGAGGTGGCGGTCCAGCACGACGTGTGTGGCATCAGGCTCGCTAGCTGAGCAGGACCAAGGACACTGGCCTCAGGAGAGCCGCCACGATGCACCCCCTCCTACTCTGCTGGCTCCAGGCGGGCGCCAGTGGGTCAGCCTGCCCAGGTCACCCGCCACCCGCCACAGGGCACACAGGAGGCACGGTGAGGAGGTGGCCCAGCGAGGAGGTGGCCCGGCTGGGTGTCTGCAGGCTGCAGCAGGAAGCCCCCACCCCCTCCCCTGTGAGTGCGGGGGGCGCCCTTGGGGGCTCACCACTGAAGCTGGCACCCGAGTCCTTCACGAAGTCCTCCACGATGAGCGGCAGGTGGGCGAAGCCGGGGGCCCTGACAAGCTCACACACCGGGGGCTGGGGGGAGGACATGGGGCACCCTGAGCCAGGACAGCCGCCCCCAGCACCACCCCTGCCCCTGAGGCTGACCCCAGGTGTCAGGAGGTCAAGTCCTCAGGGAGCTTCAGCTACCACATGGGGGCAGGGTGGGGGTGTCCCTGCTCATAGCAGATACAAGGCTGCAGGGGCTGGAGTCAAAGGCTGGCCGTCTCCCCCGTGGGGTGTCCTCAGGACAGGGACTGGCTCCCCCAGCATTGGAGCGCACAGCTGACCAGAACGACACGGGCTGGAGGCCTAGGCCTCAGGGGTGAGCCCCGCGGTGGGCAGAGGGCTGGGGCAGGGTAGACGCAGTGTCCGTAGGCGCCAGTCCGACCCCAGGCTCACAAGAGGGGGTCACGGCCACTTGGACCCGAGACCATGGGTGTCTCCCCTCAGAGGGCAGCTCTGAGCACCCACTGAGGAGCCCCTCAGCAGGGAAGGTGACATCCCAGCTGGGTGGGGCAAGGGGGGCCAGCGACTCAGGACCTCTGCACCAGCTAGTCCTGCTGCCCCAGGTGTCCTGAGCCCACGTCACTGCCGAGGGTCTCAGACTGACCACCAGATCTCTGCGTCTCCGGGACATGCCCCACAGGGCTCTGAGCACCCTGACTGGGCCCACATGCAGCTGCCGCCCACACCCCTCCCAGCGTCCACTGTCGTGTGCCCTGGGCTGTGGGAGCCCCAGGCCGCAGCTGGGGGAGGGGCTCTGGAGTCTCAACCCTCATCCCAGGCTGGAGGCAGGCAGAGTAGGTGACACAGAGACTCTCCCATGACGCCCCACACCCCATCCCAGAGGGCCCCCAGCCTGTCTCCTGCCATCGACAGCCAAGGTCCCAATCATCCCAAGCCAGGTGGGAGAACACGTGTTCTCAATTCAAGAAGAGAGAGCAGCCCCAGCCAAGCGGGGACAACAGGGACCTGGGGCCAGCAGGAATCTGCCGGGGGGGCCGACCCAGGACGGCGGCCTGCGCCTCAAGGCACTCACCCCTGTCAGGCTATAGCCGTGGAACACCCAGGACCTGTCCTCATTGGTGGCACAGCACAGGGCGGCGACGCCGTGACCGACGGCACAGATGGGCTCTGGAAGCAGCAGGCATGGCAGGGCTGAGGCCTGACACCAGCGCCGGGCAGCACCCTCCCCCTGGGAACCACCGCAAGCTGCTGCTTCAGGACCAGGCTCTGGCTGAGCGCCCAAGCTCCACTGCCGGGTGCTCCAGGCCAACTCCAAGTGCACAGCCATCCCGGGCTGCTACGGTGGCAGCGCCCTGGGAAAGGCCCCTGTGTGGGTGGCGGTGGTGCCCGTGCCCTGCAGTGGGACCACTCTGACGCCTCCCCAAAGGCTGCCTGGAACTAGTGCGTCCCCACGGCTGAGCGGCCAGGAACAATCGCCGCCTGTCCAGGCGCTGCTGGGGACGGAGGCCCCGCTCCCGCTGATGGGGGTGCTGCACAGAACCCCAGCCCGCCTGCACACCGGCCCCCAGGGAACACCCACCCCCGGCAGACAAGCTCCTCACAGCCAGCCTGGCCATGGCAGCTGCCAGGGCTCCTCAGAGCAGCCTTCCGCCCAGGCCCCGCTGGCCTGGAACCCCAAACCCCAGCCCGGATGCCACGCTTTCCCCCAGGAACCAGGCCAGCATCCCGCCTCACTCCTGGGGGGCCGGGAGGGCATGGCCACCACCCTCTTAGGAGCTGGCAGGCTCACAGGGGTGACGGGAAGGAGACAGTGCCTGTGTGGACAGCAGAGCAAACTCGGCCACCTGGGTCAGAACCACTGAGGCTCTCTGCACCGAGCATTTCCAGATCCAAACCTGACCACCCTACACCCTCAGTGGTCACTGCCACCCACCCCCAGCTGTTGGGTGGCCTGACCAGAGACCCACAAGCGCCCCCACCCCCCAGATATCTTCCTGCCTCTTCTGCTAGCAGACCAGTTCCTCCACCCGGCCCCCAAGCCCCCGGGGCCACCTACTGCTCTCAGAGTGGAAGTGCTGCAGGATGCGCGCCAGGGACCCGCTGTTGGCCAGGTCGACCAGGGCCCCAGGACAGCTGGGGATCAGGAGGGCGTGGTACCGGGCACCTGGGGGGAGGCCACACGTCAGTTGCAGAAAGAGGCTGCAAGGCCAGGGCAGACCCTCCACAGGGACCAGCTGGCCAGGTGACACCACTGGTTGCTTTTCCTGCATGGGCTATGGATCCGAAGGGCCACACCACATTCCCGTGGGCCATTCTGACTTCCCGTCTCCATGTACCCACAAGTTTCCCCCAGGGGAGCCCAGGAACCCAGGACAGGGGCTGGAGACCACCCCAGATGGTCACAGCACTCCATGGCTTCTGGGGCAGAGCGGGGAACTTGCTGAAACCCCGAAGCCATCTGGAACCTCAGGGGCGGGGGAGGAATACGGCCTACCCAGCAAGGAGGGGTCCTGGACTCACCGTCAATGGACTCTAGCTTCGCAGGGCTGGCGTAGGCCTTCAGGCGGAAGTCCTGCACCCAGCGGGCATTGCTCTCCGTCACACCCACGAAGTCCATGGCCTTGCCCTGCAGGAGCAAGCGTGGAGGGTGAGCAGGGCCACCCCACAGAGGCATCAGCGGGAGCCTGGCAACACTGATGCAGGGCTGTGACCCAGCAGCATCCCCTCGGGGCTCAAAGGCACCTGATGGCTTAGCCACCTTCGCCGGGCTTCCAAGGTGGGGGGCTTCTGTGGCCACTGAGCCTGTCCCAGCAGCAGCTGGCAGTGGCCAAGGAAGGCCCAATGAGTAGGACCTCCATGCATGGTGGCCGAGCACAGTCCCCCATCTGAGGGCTCTCACCCAGGCTCTCACCACAGCTCCCCACCCCTTGCTCCCTCTTGGCCCTCAGTCTCCTGCCTATGCAGTGGCAGCAACTGTCCCACCCACCTTGGAGGTGACTCAAATGTGCAGTGACAAATACGTACTGCATCCTCACTATGACCCAGCTCTATCTGATACCCCTGGGTCTCCTGGCACCACAGGGCCGAGAATCCCCCAGTGGAAACATCTGCACCTCCCCACAGGGGGCTGAGCCTCATCTCAGCACACACATGCGCACACCTGTACAGAAACGCCCCCATTCTGACAAGTGGCTCAGAGCCCAGGAAGAGCGGAGAGTTCCCACTCCTCCCACAGAGTGCCGGACCTCTCCAAGTATCCAAGGAGGGGGCAGCGGCTGGACTTACCCCAGGGGTGGCCACCTGCAGGTTGAAGGCGGCGCTGGCCATTGTGAAGCAATGGAGGAAGGACTGGGCTGACACACCTGCAGAAGGGTTCCAGGTAGGTACACACATGACAGGGCCAGCCTGCTCCAAGACCCTCCCCCAGATCCCCTCACTCCAGGGGCCCATCTCTCAAAACCCTGGGGCAGAGGGGCACAGCCAGGTCTGTGCTCTGCCAGCTCCAGCCCATTGGCCCCCGACAGACACTCAAGCCAACCAGGGGCCCGGCATGCCCCAGGGTGGGCTGTCCTCCCAGCCTGGCAGCTCTACCTTCCAGTCCCTAGTGACAACTAGGGACAGGACCCAGCCCATCTCAAGTGTCCATCACACACACACCCCTCACACCCCAACTCCTGGCCTCAACCCACCAAGGTTGGCCCCAAGGGAAGGCCTCTGCAGGGAAACAAACCAGAGGGTGAGATTCAATTACATTCTGCTCATGCACTCACTGAACCACCAGGGACTGAGGCCCCCAGTCCCCAAGCTGGACCAGGGAATGGCAGCAGTGAGCAGACTGTCCCATAGAGTGCAGGTGTGTCCTGACTCCTCCCCACTCCCTCCAGGAAGAACACTCAGGACTCCTTGCCTCAACTGAGCTCTGGGATTCTGCCCTCCCGATGTACTCAGCCCCCTTCTGCCCATCAAAGGACTCTTAATAAATAAATAAATAAGCCAACATCACACCCAGTTCTGAAGGCAATCGCATAGGCTCTGGGGGCTGCAGCCCACCGGGGAAAAGGCAAGCCCTGCCCACTCGCACTGTCAGAGAGCACAAACCACAGGTGTGTTTCTTTTCTTTTCTTTGAGACAGAGTCTCACCCCGTTGCCCCAGCTACACTGGCGTGGCGTCAGCCTAGCTCATGGCAACCTCAAACTCCTGGGCTCAAGCGATCCTCCTGGCTCAGCCTCCCAAGTAGCTGGGACTACAGGACCATGTCAGGATGCCCAGCTGATTTTTTCTTCCTTTCTTTTCTTTTTTTTTTTTTTTGGTAGAGATCAGGTCTTGCTCTTGACTCAGGCTGGTCACAAACTCCTGACCCCAAGCAATCCTCCTGCTCCGTCATCCCAGAATGCGAGGATTACAGGCCCCACAAGTATATTTCTTAAGTGGCATGGTCAACTTCTTTCTACATTTTTTCTAATCCTGGGATCCAATTCCCTAAACCGAATTTTCCATAAATTAACACAAACTCGTTGCAAAATGTTTGTATATCAAGGAAAAACAAAGTCTCCCCCAAATATCCCCCAGACTCTGCCCCATGGGCATTTTCTCCAACTCTTACTTGCTGGCACTTCCTGAAGTGCTGCCCACCAAGACTACTGGCCTTTTCAGATCCAATGTCCTGAACGTGCCTACCCTGGGGCACAGCCCACTTGCCGTGACCCCTCCTCACCCACCTGCTCCCACCTGCCTCCCCTGGAGATAAGCCCCAACCCCCTTTTCCAGAAATAAACCCCACTCATGGCTCCTCCCGCCCAGTCTGGGGCCCACCACTCGGGGCCACTGACGCTCCGCAGGCCGTGGCCTCAACTCCGTCGTCACCTGTCCCCTGCCCACACTGAGGAGCATAGACTCCCTAAGACTCCTGGGTCCCCACCTCCTGGGTCCCCACCTGCGGTATGTCCCCCTCCGACAGGGAGAACACAGGTGAGGCTCTGCAAAGGGCTCAGCTCTCATCCTCCCCCTCCCCCGCCGAGCGCCTGGGCCCCCCCGAGCCCCAGCGGCATCGGTGCCCGCGACAGGGACCCCCACCAGCCACCCCATCCCGCGTGAGCCCCAGGCCAGCTGACCCTGGTGCCCAGGGGCGCGCGGCCTGGCCGTCTCGTCACACCGACAGCCCCTTCCCGGACCCTCCGCCCGAGCCCGGAGCAGCGGTCAGCTCCTCGGAGCCGCCTCGCCGCTCCCTCCGCCCCCAGGGGCTGCCGCCGCCGGCCCGAGCGCGGTCTCCGCGACGGCAGCGCCCCAGAGGCAGGCCCCCGGCCGGCCCGCGCCCCCGGCCGCGCTTCTTCCCGGCACCGCCGTGACTCCCGCCCGCGGTCCCCAGGCCGACGACCCCGGAGCCCGCCCGGCAGCGTCCCCGCGGACCTCGCCCCCTCACCTTCGGCGGCGCCGCTGGCCACCAGCAGGCAGGCGGGCCGGCTCGGGAGCCGCTCGGACGCCATGGCGCGGGGACACCGCCCAGCCTGCGCGTGCGCGGGGCGTGCGTGCGTGCGCGGGGCGTGGGCGCGCACGTCCGGGAGGCCGCGGGTCACGTGCCGGGGCGGGGCATGCGCATGCGCATGTCTCTCCGGCGGCGTC
Organism: Microcebus murinus; assembly: GCF_040939455.1. Taxonomy (NCBI): domain Eukaryota; kingdom Metazoa; phylum Chordata; class Mammalia; order Primates; family Cheirogaleidae; genus Microcebus; species Microcebus murinus. The sequence goes on along the minus strand of NC_134107.1, from coordinate 5,198,166 downwards.
AGCTTGTGCGCTGAGTTCCGAGCGGGTCTCCTGCGCGTGCGCCTCAGACCCCGAGCGGACCCGGCCGGCTGTGTCGCAGCCTGGGCACCTTCGCTAGGCAGGGGGCGCCTGCAGCCAGCGCCGGCCCGGGCGAGAGGGGGCGGAGAGCAGCCCCTGCCCCGGGACGCCGGCGTCCGGTCACGGAGGGCCACCTGTGCCAGCCCCCAGGCGCCGGGGACGCGACACCCGCGCTACCGGGCACAGCGCCCTGCCCTGGGCGCACGGCCGGGGGTGGGAGCCCGTCCGAGGGCGCAGGGGAAGCTAGCAGCGGCCGGCCGTTAGCTGAGAGGACAACGGGGAGGCGAGGGCGACAGGCCACGTGCGTGCAGGCTGGGGGCCCGAGTGGCCGTCCCTGCTCAGGTGCACCTGCGGGGGCTCTCAGGCATCCAGGGAGGCGCCGTGGGGTGGATGGGTTCCGCCTGGCCAGGGCAGTTGGGGGGTGACAGGTGTCCAGGGTCACTCGGGTTTGGGCTGAACTCCTGGGAAAATGAGGGTGCCACTTCTCGAGATGGGGGCACCCCAGGAATAATGAGTTTGGTGAGCAAAATCCAGGGCGCTGTTGGGCCAAGTTGCATTTGGAGCAGTTGTTCCTGGAGTGCAGTTGGTTGCAGGTGTCCGTGGGGTTGGTCAGCCTGCCCGGGTGAGCCTCCCCACCCCAGGGTCAAATTTTGAGATCCTGATGGTGGGGCTTGCACACCTCCCTGAGCGTGGAGTTCTGTGTGCTGTTACTATACCTGGTGCCCCGGTGGGGCAGAGGGAGGCCTGGGGACCAGGCACCAGGGGCTCTGCCCAGCAGGTGGTGATGCCCGCCTTTGGAAACCCTGAGATGGCAGGTGTGGGAGGATCCCAGGCCGTGTTGCCGTGCAGCAGTGAAGGGTTTTGTTGTTCCTTTCTCTAGAACTTGCACATGTTGGGATCTGTTCCGGGGGGGACTTCTGCCCTGCAGAGCTGGCCCACAGCCCTGGATCTCCAGTCACCCCTGCTGTCCTTCTTGGTGAACTCCCCCTTTTTGGAGCATGCCTGAGCGTTTCCCTGGGTGCGTTTGCACTTGCCACTTCTCCCTCCACCTGAAATGCTATAGCTCCTCTCTGCTCATCATCCTCAGCATCCCTCAAAGCCTGTGGGCACCAGAGGCATTGTCTGGCCAGTACAGTACTCCTTCAGTGTCTGAGAGAGATTGGTTCCAGGACACCTGCAGATTCCAAATGCCTTGAGTGGCCCATGCCCCAGGGCCCAGATGCATCTCTGTCCCCAGTAGGTGCAGGCCGGGCTCTCTCTGACGAAGGCTGGGCTGGTGGAGTCTGAGACTTAACACCTGTGAGTCACACAGACCAGAGTGTGGAGCAGAGGGCAGTAAGTGATAGCCCCAGGGCAGTGGCTGCTTCACCCAGGGAGGGCCATTGGCAGTACCACAAGTGCCAGGGCAGTGGGCTCCAGCATCTGCCCCTGGCCAGCTGGTCAGAAGACGTCAGACATGGGAGCAGGTGGTGGCCTGTGCCCTGGAGAGAATGCTGTGACAAGGGGGCAGGCCTATTCCAGGTGGCCCAGGACAGCAGGTGGATGGGGAGCAGCCAGGACCCAGGAAGATGCCGAGGGGTTGGTCAGACAGGCTCCTCTCAGACACGTTGGTTCCGATGGGCTTGGGGGAGACCCCCCTACTCACTCTCGCCTCTGCCCACGTGTCAGGGCTGCGCCCCCGGAATGACACCTGAGCCCTCACTGCACCCCTACAAGATGCACACACTTTTCTCCTGCCAGGACAGGTTCCCAAGCTGGGGCAAGCAGGCAGCATAGCTCCTCACGCTGGTCCACGAACACAAGCTCTGCCTGGGCCCAAAGACACCAGGCAAGAGTCAGACCAGGCACCCAGGACTGGTCTCTGCCATGCAGGGAGCCAGGTCTCTGCCCGTGCAGCCTGGGACCAGGTGTGAGAGTGGGCAGGCCTGGGCCCAGAGGAACGCTGAAGACCCGGGTGTCAGAGGCCGAGACCTGCAGCATCCAGGAAGGGAGCCTGGAGCAGTGAGGGCTGCCACACCTGCCCTTTCTCGGGCCTTGGTGACAGTGTCCCATATGTGGCACAGGCTGGGAGGTGTCCAACAGGCACCCAGGATGCACCCCAGGGTGGGAACCTCCATGTGGAGGTGCTGGAGGGAGGGGAACAGGCCGGAACGTTCCCAGCCCACTCGTGTCTGCAGTCGTGTATCACAGCCACGGGGCCCTAGAAGCCCATGTAGTGTGAGGACAAGGGACCTAAGGTGCTAGCCTAGGAGCGCAGAGAGCAAGACTCAGGGTCTCGGGGCAGTTCACGTAGAGTCCGGGGGCCAGGGCTCCCTCCGACACCTCTGTCCCTGGAGATCATGCTACGCATCTGAATTTTCCTATTTTCCAGATTTGCTTGCAAGTTTGTTTCACATCATGAATTTTCTATACACGACTGCTTAAAACATCTGGTATTTGTTTAGACCTTAAAAACAGTTCTGTATCCAAAGAACATGAATGTAGAAAAATAAAAAAAAAACAAAAACAAAAAAAAAACAGTTCTGTACTAAAAATTAAACTAGCCCTGGGCATCCCAGATAATTTTTTTTTTTTTTGAGACAGTTTTACTCCTACTCAGTCACCCCTGCTAGAGTGCAATGGCATCATCATAGCTTACTGCAACCTCAAACTCCTGGGCTCCAGTGATCCTCCTGCCTCAGCCTCCCAAATAGATGGGACTACAGGCATGCGCCACCATGCCCGTCTGACTTTTTCTATTTTTAGTTGCCTAGCTAAATTTTTCTATTTCTTTCTTTCTTTTTTTTTTTTTTTAAGTGGAGACAGGTCTCATTCTTCTCAGGCTGGTCTTGAACTTCTGAGCTCAAGTGATCCTCCCGCCTCGGCCTCCCAGAGTGCTGGGATTACAGGCATGAGCCAACGTGCCCGGCCTCCAGAGAATTTCTTTATTGCTTCTGGAAGAAGTTCGTGCGTTACTCATATTTAGGGACCACAAGAAGGAGAAGCTGAGCCTCAGGGGCAGGGTGGGTCAGTGTGGACAGAGGGAAGCGCCTAGAAGAGGCACTGGCCAGACCTCAAGTGCCCACCAGGCAAGGCACCTGGCTCTCAGGCCCCACCCGGTACAAGATAGGAGGCCACATGCAGCGGTGCTTAAGATGCACTCACTGCATGAGGCCCTGCAGTGCCCCAGACAATGGCAGTTCCTGCACATCCATTTCACAACAGAGATAGTCACAAGAGCCAAGGGGTAGGGGCCAGGCCAAGTGGCTCACGCCTGTAATCCTAACACTCTGGGAGGCCTTGAGAGGGCAGGTCGCTCAAGGTCAGGGGTTGGAGACCAGCCTGAGCAAGAGCGAGACTCCATCTCTACTAAAAATAGAAAGAAATTAATTAGCCAACTAATATATATATAGAGAGAGAGAGAGAAAAAAGAATTAGCCGGGCATGGTGGCACATGCCTGTAGTCCCAGCTACTCGGGAGGCTGAGGCAGGAGGATCGCTTGAGCCCAGGAGTTTGAGGTTGCTGTGAGCTAGGCTGACGCCAGGGCACTCACTCTAGCCCTGGCAACAGAGTGAGACTCTGTCTCAAAAAAAAAAAAAAGAAAAAAGAAAGAAAGAAACATTTAATAGGGACTTAAGAATAGAAGGCATGTCCCTTCTGGCCGGGAGAGAAGACAGTGGGTCCCTGTGCCACCCACCCCCGCCAGACCCAGAGCTGGAGCAACCAGAGAAGTAAATTTTGCTCATGAAAGTATACTTTACCCAGTTTCTCTAAGCCATAACTAGCTGAGAAGGAAACAGGTTTTCTACAGAGCCGCCATACCAGATGTCTGTTCAACTTCTATCTGCCATCCGCAAACCAAGCGACCCTGCTGGCAGGCGAGAGCTCTCTGTGGGGTCTCCAGCAGCTCCTCCCAGGGCTCCAGAGTCAGCCCTGGGGGCCGGAAGGGCCCCCTGCTTGTTAGTGTCACCCCTTTGCACTCCCCAGGTAGCAGGATCCTGCACAAACCACTTCTGCTGGACTGTGGGACAGGCACCGTAATCCCCATCGGTGTTGCTCTGACATCACCAAGACCTCAAGGTGTTTCAGGTGTGTGAAATAAAATAAAATTTTAAAGCTCACGCCCCCCCCCCATCGGCTGACTGAATGGGCCCCATCGTGGCCAAAGGAATATTGCAAAATTCTCTGCCAGGGACAGGAGAGGCATGGGGGCTCACACCTGTAATCCTAGCACTCTGGGAGGCCGAGGCAGGAAGATCACTCGAGGTCAGGAGTTCGAAACCTGCCTGAGCAAGAGCGAGACCCCATCTTTACTAAAAAAAATACAAAGAAATTAACTGGACAACTAAAAATGTATATAAAGAATTAGCCGGGCATGGTGGCACATGCCTGTAGTCCCAGCTACTCGGGAGGCTGAGGCAGGAGGATTGCTTGAGCCCAGGAGTTTGAGGTTGCTGTGAGCTAGGCTGACGCCACGGCACTCACTATAGCCCAGGCAACAAAGTGAGACTCGGTCTCAAAAAGAAAAAAAAAAATTTTTGTCTGCCAGGAGGAGGAAGGTCAGAAATGCCTTACACCCCTCACCCTTTTTGGAAACATCCTTAGTAACCCATTAACAGGCCTACAGGTCCTCGGTTTACACAACAAATCTATGTCTGGTGGCTTCTCTCTGGTAAACAGCTCCTCATATTGAAACATTCCAAGCCTCTAGACAGAACTTCATGTCTTTAACCAATTACAAGCCAGAAAATCTTGAAACCCACCTATAACCTATAAGCCCCTGCTCGTAGGGGACCACCTTTCCGGGCCAAGCCAATGAACGCCTCCCATGTATTGATTGATGACTTTGCCTGTAACCCCTGTCTCCCTGAAATGTCTAAAACCAAACTGTGACCCAGCCACAGCAAGTCCACTTGCTCAAGGCCTCTTGGGTGTGGCTCTGGGTCATGGTCCTCAAATCTGGCTCAGAATAAACCTCTTTAAAATTATTTGAATGTTCTGAAGCTGTGATCTCAAGTAAAAAAAAAAAAAAATTATTTGAATGCAAATGAAAGAGGGGAGTTTGTATTGGTGCCATTTCTCCCCTCGGTTGCTGGTTAATGGGATTTGCTAGAATAAATTCCCCTGATTGAAGAGTGAAAGCAGACCCTTTTTTTTTTTTTTTGAGACAGAGTCTCACTCTGTTGCCCAGGCTAGAGTGAGTGCCGTGGTGTCAGCCCAGCTCACAGCAACCTCAAATTCCTGGGCTCAAGCAATCCTCCTGCCTCAGCCTCCCGAGTAGCTGGGACTACAGGTGTGCGCCACCATGCCCGGCTAATTTTTTCTATATATATCAGTTGGCCAATTAATTTCTTTCTATTTATAGTAGAGACGGGGTCTCGCTCTTGCTCAGGCTGGTTTTGAACTCCTGACCTGGAGCAATCCGCCCGCCTCGGCCTCCCAGAGTGCTGGGATTACAGGCGTGAGCCACCGCGCCCTGCAGGAAACAGACCCTTTTGTGTATATCTGTATAGAGATGTGTATGTGGGATGTGGTGGCACTTTGCTGAATGTGAACTTGCCATTGTTAATGGAAAGATTGAAAAGTATCATGTTTATTTATACATTTGTATAAATCTATATATACACATATGTATATGTGTGTGTATAGATAAAGCTATATACATGTATTTCCCTAAAAAATGTGTGTGTGGGCCGGGCGCTGTGGCTCACGCCTGTAATCCTAGCTCTTGGGAGGCCGAGGCGGGCGGATTGCTCAAGGTCAGGAGTTCAAAACCAGCCTGAGCAAGAGCGAGACCCCGTCTCTACTATAAATAGAAAGAAATTAATTGGCCAACTGATATATATATATAAAATTAGCCGGGCATGGTGGCGCATGCCTGTAGTCCCAGCTACTCGGGAGGCTGAGGCAGGAGGATTGCTTGAGCCCAGGAGTTTGAGGTTGCTGTGAGCTAGGCTGACGCCACGGCACTCACTCTAGCCTGGACAACAAAGTGAGACTCTGTCTCAAAAAAAAAAAAAAAAAAAAAAAAAAAAAATGTGTGTGTGGCCGGGCGTGGTGGCTCACGCCTGTAATCCTAGCACTCTGGGAGGCCGAGGCGGGCGGATTGCTCCAGGTCAGGAGGTCGAAACCAGCCTGAGCGAGAGCGAGACCCCGTCTCTACTATAAAAAAATAGAAAGAAATTAATTGGCCAACTACTATATATATAGAAAAAATTAGCTGGGCATGGTGGCGCATGCCTGTAGTCCCAGCTACTCGGGAGGCTGAGGCAGGAGGATTGCTTGAGCCCCGGAGATTGAGGTTGCTGTGAGCGAGGCTGACGCCATGGCACTCACTCTAGCCTGGGCAACAAAGTGAGACTCTGTCTCAAAAAAAAAAAAAATGTGTGTGTGTATAATAGGTAAACAGCCTTTGTTAAGCAAGATTGTCTACAGCCGGGCGCGGTGGCTCAAGCCTGTAATCCTAGCACTCTGGGAGGCCGAGGCGGGCGGATTGCTCGAGGTCAGGAGTTCAAAACCAGCCTGAGCAAGAGCAAGACCTCGTCTCTACTATAAATAGAAAGAAATTAATTGGCCAACTAATATATATATAAAAAATTAGCTGGGTATGGTGGTGCATGCCTGTAGTCCCAGCTACTCGAGAGGCTGAGGCAGAAGGATTGCTTGAGCCCAGGAGTTTGAGGTTGCTGTGAGCTAGGCTGACGCCACGGCACTCACTCTAGCCTGGGCAACAAGCGAGACTCTGTCTCAAAAAAAAAAAAAAAAAGATTGTCTATGGAAAATTCTGGATTATTCTGTAAACCAGAGGAGGTGGCAGTCTAGAGTACATCATCAGAGCATATTAAAATGGAAGTCCTTTGGAGTATAAAAAAAAAAATTGACAGAGTTTGGCTTTTTTACGTTGATAGGTGTCAGAATCATTTTGTGTCCTTCAGTGGCAGGGGTCTCTTCAGTTAACGTGCCTTAGCAAGGCGATAAATTCGTCTCGTACTCGAGTGGAAATTCTATACTCAAGGTCCCGGGTGCTGTCCTTGGGAAGTGGTCACAGGCTTTTGCCGTAAGCCCCAGTAAAGCCGCACAGAGGGCTGCCAGGGGCACAGAACGTCCCTGGGGCACTCCGGCTGTGACTCTGCTTTCTGGGCTGTGTTTTATAAAACTAGCCAGGAGAGAAACGTCCCATTTTTATAAAACACGTAGGGAAACTCGAGACACACACACACACGATGACTTTACATAAATCCTGCTTAAACACTTTGACTGTCTTAATCTTATCAGCCTTTACATCTTCTGTCTAAATTCCAGGAACTTCTCCTCTCCACCCCCGGCCACTTTACCCTTTCTCCTGGAAAAGAATTTGGGTTCCCACCAGGGGCTTGAGCCCAGCACTGGGCCCTTTTGTCATCTTACCCAGATAAGCCCCTGTCCACATTGCCCCTGGCAACTGACATCAGCTTTCTGCTTTCCCACTGTGACCTTTTGCTTTTGCTTTTTTTCTCCATTCCTTTATTCTACTCAGGATTTAATTTTTTTTTTTTGAGACAGAGTCTCGCTTTGTTGCCCAGGCTAGAGTGAGTGCCATGGCGTCAGCCTGGCTCACAGCAACCTCAAACTCCTGGGCTCAAGCAATCCTTCTGCCTCAGCCTCCTGATTAGCAGAGACAGGGTCTTGCTCTTGCTCAGGCTGGTTTTGAACTCCTGACCTCGAGCAATCTGCCCGCCTCGGCCTCCCAGAGAGCTAGGATTACAGGCGTGAGCCACCGCGCCCGGCCGGGATTTAATTTTTTAGATACCCCAGATTTTACAAAGCACGGCAGTAGAATAAAAAACTGGAGTTTCTTTTCACACAAACTTATTTATTTGGATTTTTTAATATTTCAAATTGTTGATACATTCAAAGAGTAATTTTAATCTCTATAATTTTTCATGGCGTGATATATTTTTTTAAACATCCGCCCACATGAAGACCTGGTTTGCATTCACGTGTTTTGCAAATATACATCGTCTCTCTTCTTCCTCCTTTGATTTTTCTGTTAGAACAAACAACGCAATCTTTGTGTTTTTTGTCAGGGTGAGGTGTGATTATATGGAGCTTTCCATCTAAACGTTGCTCTAAGTTAGTGGATAATAATCCACCCCTGGAAGTTAGTGTACCATCTCTGCATTTACATTTTACTTGTCCTTTCATGCTAATGAAAACAAGAAAAGATACTGAAAAAATAGGCCAGGCGTGGTGGCTCACGCCTGTAATCCTAGCACTCTGGGAGGCCAAGGTAGGAGGATTGCTCAAGGTCAGGAGTTCAAAACCAGCCTGACCTAGAGCAAGACCCTGTCTCTATGTCTCTACGAAAAAATAGAAAAATTAGCCGGGACTGGTGGCGCATGCCTATAGTCCCAGCTACCTGAGAGGCTGAGGCAGGAGGATTGCTTGAGCCCAGGAATTGGAGGTTGCAGTGAACTAGGCTGACGCACTGTACTCTAGCCCAGGCAACAGAAAGAGAGAGAGACTCTGTCCCTGAAATAAATAAATAACATATTTGTGTAAACTAAAATTTTAAGTCTCACCTCCCACCAGCTGACTGAATGGATCTTCTCGAGGCCAAAGGAATATCCTAAAATTAAATTGTCTGCCAGGAGGGTAGGGGTCAGACATACCCTATGCCCCCCTCCCTGGAAACATCCTTTGTAGCCCATTAATAGGCCTAAGGGTATGCAAGACAGACCTGCAGGTCCTCAATTTACACAGGGAATCTATGTCTGGTGGCTCATCTCTGATAACAGCTCCTTATGTTAAAATATTCCAAGCCTTTAGACAAGGCTTCATGTCTTTAACCAATTACAAGCCAAAGAATCTTTAAAGCCACCTATAACCTGTAAGCCCCCCACTTTGAGATGGCCCACCTTTTTGAGCCAAAGCAATGTACGCCTCCCACTTATTGATGGATGCCTTTGCCTGTAACCCCTGTCTCTCTGAAATGTCTAAAACCAAACTGTGACCCAGCCACAGCGAGTCCACTTGCTCAAGGCCTCTTGGGAGTGGCTCTGGGTAGTGGTCCTCAAATTTATGTCAAAATAAATCTCTTTAAAATTATTTTACTCACTCTGGGAGGCCAAGGCAGGCGGATCGCTCGAGGTCAGAAGTTTGAAACCAGCCTGAGCAAGAGCGAGACCCCGTCTCTACTATAAATAGAAAGAAATTAATTGGCCAACTAATATATATAGAAAAAATCAGCCGGGCGTGGTGGCGCATGCCTGTAGTCCCAGCTCCTTGGGAGGCTGAGGCAGGAGGATCCCTTGAGCCCAGGAGATTGAGGTTGCTGTGAGCTAGGCTGACACCACGGCACTCACTCTAGCATGGGCAACAAAGGGTGACTCTGTCTCAAAAAAAAAAAATTATTTTACGGAGTTTGGCTTTTTTTCTGTTGACATTTGTAAAATAGTATTCATAAAATTTTTTTTAATTAAAAATAGTCTCTGCATTTTGTAAAAACCATCCGAAGGTTTCCGCCTTGCTAGGACGAGTCCCACAGCTCTCCCTGTTTCTCTGAGTTTCACCTCTGTGAATCTCTTCTTTATTCACCTGTTTCTTTTTTTTTTTTTGAGACAGAGTCTCCCTTTGTTGCCCAGGCTAGAGTGAGTGCCGTGGCATCAGCCTAGCTCACAGCAACCTCAGACTCCTGGGCTCAAGCAATCCTCCTGCCTCAGCCTCCTGAGTAGCTGGGACTACAGGCACACGCCACCACGCCCGGCTAATTTTTTCTATATATATAGTAGTTGGCCAATTAATTTCTTTCTATTTTTTTATAGTAGAGACAGGGTCTCGCTCTCGCTCAGGCTGGTTTCGAACTCCTGACCTTGAGCAATCTGCCTGCCTCGGCCTCCCAGAGTGCTAGGATTACAGGTGTGAGCCACGGCACTGGGCCATCACCTGTTTGTTGATAACACTTTAAACATCTCCACCTCCCCCGGCTGGTTTTGAACTCCAGTCCTGAGACCCCCTTCCCCACCATGTTCTTGCTGGCTACCTGCATGCCTTCTCCCCACCTGTAAGGCCCATGCAGGGAGCTGAGGCAGCAAAGCTGAGGAGGCTTTTCCCATTGGACATGGGGCGCCCACTTCGAAGGGCCCCTTGTCCCCAGAAGTTGCCACCCGGGTGACTGGCACGGTCAGCAGCTGGGTCTCTGGGTCTCGCAAAGCCACTCGTAGGAAGCTGGGCCCGGGATGCTCCACCTGACATTTATGGGGGAGTGGGGCAGTCCTCCTTCCCAGGGTCAGCAGACCTTCAAGTGGCTTTCACCCAGGCCAGTGTGGCCCGCTGCCGTGGCTCACACCTGTAATGCTAGCACTCTGGGAGGCCGAGGCGGGTGGATCGCTCAAGGTCAGGAGTTCAAAACCAGCCTGAACAAGAGCGAGACCCCCATCTCTACTAAAAATAGAAAGAAATTAATTGGGCAACTGAAAACATATAGAGAAAAAATTAGCCGGGCATGGTGGCGCGTGCCTGTAGTCCCAGCTACTTGGGAGGCTGAGGCAGGAGGATCGCTTGAGCCTGGGAGTTGAAGGTTGCTGTGAGCGAGGCTGACGCCACGGCACTCTAGCCCGGGCAACAGACTGAGACTCTGTCTCAAAAAATAAATACATAAATAAATAAAATATCCAGGCCAGCCCCCCTGGCTGTCCCCCCTGCAGTGACCTGCTGTGTGTCTGTCACATACACCTGTCCAGCTGCGGTTGTCCAGCGCTGAGCTGAGTCCTGCACCAACCCACACACGCCTCTCCACTCTGCAGCGTGTAAAACCCAGGACACTGGCCCTAAATTCGTTGCTCCCCATAATCCTTTTTTGTAACACGGAACCGCAAAATGGAACAAGTTTGTAAAGTGGTGTCCTGAGCTCAGACAGGCCGGCATTTGCGCTTGGCCCTCGAGGCCTGGCCCGGCACCCTCAAACTGTTACTGTAGCTGTTGCAGGCAACAGTGACCACAGTGACCCAGGGCTGTCCCAGTGAAGGGAGGAGGCCCCTGCGCTCACCAACTAGGTTTATGGCTTTTCACAGTGTCAACAGAAAAAAGCCAAACTCTGTAAAATAATTTTTGTTTTTTTTTTTTGAGACAGAGTCTCACTCTGTTGCCCAGGCTAGAGTGAGTGCTGTGGCGTCAGCCTAGCTCACAGCAACCTCAATCTCCTGGGCTCAAGCGATCCTCCTGCCTCAGCCTCCTGAGTAGCTGGGACTATAGGCATGTGCCACCATGCCCGGCTGATTTTTTCTATTTACATGTTAGTTGGACAGTTAATTTGTTTCTAAGTATAGTAGAGACGGGGTCTCGCTCTTGCTCAGGCTGGTTGCGAACTCCTGACCTTGAGCAATTTGCCTGCCTAGGCCTCCCAGAGTGCTAGGATTACAGGAATGAGCCACCACGCCCACCCCCAATTAGTTTTCTGTGTCATTTTTTCCTTCATTTAGAAACAACCTTTAAGTGCCCTAAACTAGACAAAATTACTTTTCCTTTAGCGAAATTCACATCCTAATGGTTTTGTAACCACCTTTGCCTGCCTTACACATCCTCACACCCCAGTACAGAACCGTATAGAACCGATTCTTTTATCTGGTGGTTCTGATTACAGATATGAGTTGCAGTGTTAACTCTTCAAGACGCTAATTCCCAGTGAAAAATCTAGGAAACAAAAGTATTTTGAATTGCTTTATATCCATCCTCAATTCTTTTATTAACAGCTCTAAATATATGTAGCTTTCTAAGCATATAAAAATTAATATGAGGCCCGGCACGGTGGCTCACGCTTGTAATCCTAGCTCTCTGGGAGGCCGAGGCGGGCGGATAGCTCGAGGTCAGGAGTTCAAAACCAGCCTGAGCAAGAGCGAGACCCCGTCTCTACTATAAATAGAAAGAAATTAATTGGACAACTAATATATATAGAAAAAATTAGCCGGGCATGGTGGCGCATGCCTGTAGTCCCAGCTACTCGGGAGGCTGAGGCAGGAGGATCGCTTGAGCCCAGGAGTCTGAGGTTGCTGTGAGCTAGGCTGACGCCATGGCACTCACTCTAGCCTGGGCAACAAAGCGAGACTCTGTCTCAAAAAAAAAAAAAAAAAAAAAATTAATATGAGAAAGTACATAAACTTAAGCTTATGTCTGATAATTGTTTCAATATTTTAACTTACCTAGAAATGACTCTGACATTTTATACTTATCTATTCGTTAGTTTAACATAACATGACTTTAAGATTTTAAATCACTTATAAGAATTTCAACAATATTTCTTTTGTTTTTCTTTTTTTTAAAGACAGAGTCTCACTGTTCCCCGGGCTATAGTGCTGTGGCATCAATCTAGCTCACAGCAACCTCCAACTCCTGGGTTAAAGCGATCCTTCTGCCTCAGCCTCCCTGAGTAGCTGGAACTATAGGCATGCGCCACCATGCCAGGCTAATTTTTTCTATATATTTTTAGTTGTCTGGCTAATTTCTTCCTATTTTTATTTATTTATTTTTTTTGAGACAGAGTCTTCCTTTGTTGCCCTAGCTTAAGTGAGTGCCGTGGCATTAGCCTAACTCACAGCAACCTCAAACTCCTGGGCTCAAGCAATCCTACTGCCTCAGCCTCCCAAGTGGCTGGGACTACAGGCATGCGCCACCATGCCAGGGTAATTTTATATATATATATATTAGTTGGCCAATTAATTTGTTTCTATTTTTAGTAGAGACAGAGTCTTGCTCTTGCTCAGGCTGGTTTCGAACTCCTGACCTTGAGTGATCTGCCTGCCTCAGCCTCCCAGAGTGCTAGGATTACAGGCGTAAGCCACCGTGCCCGGCCACTGATAAGAATTTTGAAACTGTGAGACAGGATACCTCCCAAGTGGCACCCAAGAGTGCTCTGTAGGGCCAGCCCGTCCGGGTTCCGACTCCTCATACCTCCTCATACCATGGGTGGAGCTCAGACCTGAGGACAGAGCCGGGAGGGTGACCCTGACCCTCCCCGGGCAGCCTAGAATGGCTATAGGACATTAGCTCACAGACAAGTCAAACAGTTACCAAAAATAATGCAGAAGCAGCAGGTTCATGACCTTAAAACATCTACCAGAGGCCAAATAAACCTGCCTGACCAATAGACCCAGGCAAAAATGGCTGAATTATATTTAATTCTGAAGATAACATTTTACCTTTATCATCATTATTATTATTATTTTATTTATTTATTTATTTATTTATTTTTGAGACAGAGTCTCACTTTGTTGCCCAGGTTAGAGTGAGTGCCGTGGCGTCAGCCTAGATCACAGCAACCTCAAACTCCTGGGCTCAAGTGATCCTCCTGCCTCAGCCTCCCGAGTAGCTGGGACTACAGGCATGCGCCACCATGTCTGGCTAATTTTTTTTGGTATATATATTTTTAGTTGGTCAATTAATTTCTTTCTATTTTTGGTAGAAACGGGGTCTTGCTCAGGCTGGTTTCAAACTCCTGACCTTGAGCGATCCTCTTGCCTCGGCCTCCCAGAGTGCTAGGATTACAGGCGTGAGCCACTGCGCCCAGCCTATTATTATTATTTTTGAGACAGGGTCTCACTCTGTCCCTCAGGCTAGAGCACCATAGCGTCAGCCTAGCTCACTGCAGCCTCAAATTCCTGGGCTCAAGTGATCCTCCTGCCTCAGCCTCCTGAGTAGCTGGGACTACAGACAGGCGCCACTGTGCCTGGCTAATTTCTTTCTATTTTTAGTAGAGGCAGGGTCTTTCTCTTGCTCAGGCTGATCTCGAACTCCTGATCCCAAGCAATCCTCCTGCCTCGGCCTCCCAGAGTGCTACCATTACAGGTGGGAGACACCGTGTCCAGCCCAGTTTCTAGTTTTCTGATAAAATATTTGATTGAAGTGCTTATTGTTTCTTTAAGCCAATTAATTAGAGCTATTTAATATCTTTTTTTTTTTTTTTTTTTGAGACAGAGTCTCACTTTGTTGCCCAGGCTAGAGTGAGTGCCGTGGCGTCAGCCTAGCTCACAGCAACCTCAAACTCCTGGGCTCAGGCGATCCTCCTGTCTCAGCCTCCCAAGTAGCTGGGACTACAGGCATGCACCACCATGCCCGGCTAATTTTTTGTATATATATTTTTAGTTGTCCAATTAATTTATTTCTATTTTTAGTAAAGACGGGGTCTTGCTCTTGCTCAGGCTGGTTTCGAACCCCTGACCTCGAGTAATCCGCCCGGCTCAGCCTCCCAGAGTGCTAGAATTACAGGCGTGAGCCACCGCGCCTGGCCTTATTTAATATTTTTGGTAGGGGAAATATCACATACATATGACATATAAACACATAGACATGCAGACAGAAGCAGATCTTCTTTTATATTTTTAGTGACAGGGTCTGGTCTCTCTTTGTCACCCAGGCTGGAGTGCAGTGGTATGATCATAGCTCACTGTGACCTCTAACTCCTGGGCTCTAGGGACCCTTCCTCCAGGCCCTCCCAAAGTGCCACACCCAGCCTCAACTTTCAAATAGTTTCTCTCTCCTACTTTACACTATTGATCATTTCCCTGGGCCAAGTCGCTTAAGTGAAAAAAGGCAGAAAATTTATATCTTAGGCCGGGTGCCGTGGCTCACGCCTGTAATCCTTGCACTCTGGGAGGCCGAGGTGGGAGGATTGCTCGAGATCAGCAGTTCAAAACCACCCTGAACAAGAGCCAGACCCCGTCTCTACTAAAAATAGAAAGAAATTAATTGGCCAACTAAAAATATATAGAAAAAATTAGCCGGGCATGGTGGCGCATGCCTGTAGTCCCAGCTACTCGGGAGGCTGAGGCAGAAGGATCGCTTGAGCCCAGGAGTTTGAGGTTGCTGTGAGTTAGGCTGACGCCACAGAACTCTAGCCCGGGGCAACAGAGTGAGTCTCTGTCTCTAAATAAATTAGTAAATAGGGGGGAAAGGGCATTTATTGAAACCTTAAAATCTGTACCCCCATCATATGCCGAAATAAAAAGAAAGAAGAGTTAGAAGTAACTTGGTTCACTCGCTGTGTTACCGTTTATGAGTTGCATGGGAAAAGTCCAATAAGAAAAGTTGTTCAGGCCGGTCGCGGTGGCTCACGCCTGTAATCCTAGCTCTCTGGGAGGCCGAGGCGGGCGGATTGCTCAATGTCAGGAGTTCAAAACCAGCCTGAGCAAGAGCGAGACCCCATCTCTATTATAAATAGAAAGAAATCAATTGGCCAACTAATATATCTAGAAAAAATTAGCCGGGCATGGTGGCGCATGCCTGTAGTCCCAGCTACTCGGGAGGCTGAGGCAGGAGGATTGCTTGAGCCCAGGAGATTGAGGTTTCTGTGAGTTAGGCTGACGCCACGGCACTCACTCTAGCCTGGGCAACAGAGTGAGTCTCTGTCTCAAAAAAAAAAAAAAAAAAAGAGTTGTTCAGCTTTCTTGGTATTAAAATTTACATAGAAGAAGTGTTTTTAATATAAATATTCAGAAATGATATGCCTCACAGGAATTCTAATCAGTATCCTCCCTCTCTGTGCAGATGGGTTTCTATTTGTCACAGTCCTGGTTATGCTTTGATGTTAGGCAACACTGATACAGCACAGGCATTGGCCAAATATGGCCCACCGTCTGTTTTTATAAAGTTTTATTGGAACACAGACAAGCCCATTTGTTGACATATTACCCATGTCTGCTTTTGCACTATAATATCAGAGTTGAGTAGTTGTAACAGAGACTTTATACCCCAAAAAACAAACAAATAAATAAATAAAAGAACTTTGGTATAGCTGTAAATTTCTTTCTTTTTTTTTTTTATATTTTTTCTTTTTAATTACTCCTTCACTACTGAGGTAAATTTCTTTAACAAAGAGTATAGCTGTTCTTTTTACCCTAGCTTATTTCTTAATTAGTTTACTGGCTGCCTGGCGGAGCCCTTTAATAAATATAGCAAAGAATTTCGGCAGTTTTGGGGGCATACCATTTAAACTTGTGAAAAGCAGGCGCAGCTGGAAGGCAGAACACCTAGATCCCCCCAAATCAAGGATCCCACATTTACACAGAGTCCTGGGTGTAAAGTTTTCTGGCAACGAAAGAAACAGACACAGAGAGACTGAGGCCAAAGAGTGTGGCTTTATTGTGCACTCCCAGACGAGGTTCTGGGGTCCCAAGAGAGGGGACCCGAGGACTCCGTTTGGAGGGTGTGCGAGCCTTTATACTGTTTGGGGTGGGCTAGGGACTTTTGGTGGGAAGAGCCAGGGTGCCCTTGGGTGGTCGTGGAGAAATAGGAGGGGCTGGCGGTATTTGCGGAATCCAGGAGCTGAAACTTTCTTATCGGGGTGGACATCTGGGTGTGCTTATCCTCAGCGGGGCCTGGCAGTTTGTCCTTGGTGGGTCTGGTCTCACGAGCCCTATTTTTTTGACCAAGGGAAGGGAGGGGCCCCGCCACCATCCTTGCACTGGGCCCCCAGGAGAGGCTAACTCCAGGCAGCCAGATAGTGCAGGGAGGCTGGCGGGCAACCGATCGCCAATCACCCCAGCCCACCCGCCTGTGCTGAGCTCATCCCCTGAGTGTTTCCGTAGCCTCCAGGAGCTCAGACCACGTGCAAACGGTAGCCCCCATAGTAATAGCCATTTACTGTGAACACCTGCCATTTACTGTGAACACCAGCCATTTGCTGGGAACACCTGCCATTTACTGGGAACACCTGCCACTTACTGGGAACACCTGCCATTTACTGGGAACACCTGCCATTTACTGGGAACACCTGCCATTTACTGGGAACACCTGCCATTTACTGGGAACACCTGCCATTTACTGGGAACACCTGCCATTTACTGGGAACACCTGCCATTTACTGGGCCCGCCTGCCATTTACTGGGAACACCTGCCATTTACTGGGAACACCTGCCGTCAGTGCCCCACCACTGCAGCTCTGATGGTGACCACCAGCCAGTGCGCACACCACGGTCCCGTCCTCACACTACAGAGTAACCTCTGCTACCCCCCACCCCCAAAACCAAAAAGATCGGGCAACGCCATGTAAGAGAGAGCAGCGCTTTTAGACCAGCAAGGAATCTATTTACAGCTCTTGGGGTTCCTCCCAGAAAGAGGAGTCTGTGCCGCCTTTTCTGTTTTGCGTAAGGGATCCCAGGCTGTTAGAAACGTTCTCCCCCCGCGTGGCATCAGGGGTGGCAGGAGGAAGGAAGGACAGGCAGAAGTAAATGGGGAAAGAGACAGAATTTAGTCTACAGGGAAGGTTTTAGCGAGCGAGGACAGAGGCCTTAGGACAACAGAGACGTGTGTGCACGTAGCCTGATTGGATCAACTTTGGCGACAGGGCTCTTTGCAACAGCAGTAAGAGCAAGAGCAGCGTTTTCCTCACTGCGGTTCCTAGTCAAGCCCCGTTGCTTGGTGCCCCTGGGGCCTTGCTCCCCGCCATGTGACAGATGGCCCTGGCTCAGCAATTGCTCTAGGCTCGCCGGCCCTTTGGGTTGTCCTGGAAACCCGGGTGTCTGCAATGTGAGCCACACCACTCCACCCTGGGCCCCCTCACCCCCAGGGATTCCCTCATTCCATTCCTCCTTTTCTCCCGTCTCCGCGCTTGGCTGACTCACCAAGTGCTCCGTGGTGGGCAGGGCGAAACAGACCCACCGCAAGGTCCCAGGAAGCTGAGAGGCTGAAGATAGAGGCTGACAAATGCGGAAACATTTGATAGGGGCCCAGCACGGTGGCTCACACCTGCAATCCCAGCACCTTGGGAGGCCGAGGTGGGAGGATCACTCAAGGCCAGGAGTTCCAGCCTGGGCAACATCGCGAGACCCCATCTCTACAAAAATTTCTCTAAAAAAATCAGCCCATGCGGTGGTGGCGCCTGTAGTCCCAGCTACTCGGGAGGCTGAGGCAGGAGGATTGGATTGCTAGAGCCCAGGAGTTTGAGGTTGCTGTGAGCTGTGATGATGCCACGGCACTCTAGCCTGGGGAACAGAGTGAGACCCCTGAGATCCCGTCTCTAAAAACAAAAGAGATTACGATGTGTACTACAGCACGGATGAACCCTGAGGACATTACGTTCCGTGAGTCAAAGGACAGACACCCTGTGCTCCCACTGACAGGTGGTTCCTGGAGTCCTCACTCCTAGGGGCACACACCGTGGATGGCCGGGGACTGGAGGAGGGAGAAGGGAGCTGGTGTTTAATGGGGCGGAGTTTCAGTTTGGGAAGATGAGCAAGGTCTGGAAGTGGACGGTGGTGATGGCTGCAGGACATTGTG
Source organism: Microcebus murinus (assembly GCF_040939455.1). Classification (NCBI taxonomy): domain Eukaryota; kingdom Metazoa; phylum Chordata; class Mammalia; order Primates; family Cheirogaleidae; genus Microcebus; species Microcebus murinus. The sequence goes on along the minus strand of NC_134107.1, from coordinate 5,179,883 downwards.
AACGTGCTTATTGTGAACATGCTTAAGGCCCCTGAACTGTGCACTTCGGGACGGTTCAGACGGCAACTTTCGTGTTATGTTTCCCACAGTGAACCAGACAGAAAAGATAAGCATGCTGCGCCCACAAATCCAGAAGAGGCTTTTCCAAGCACTTCCGTGCCCGATTTTGTTTAAAGCTGCAAACATCGTGCAACAACCTAAATGCCCCCCTATTTTTTTTTTTTTTTTGAGACAGAGTCTCGCTTTGTTGCCCAGGCTAGAGTGAGTGCTGTGGCGTCAGCCCAGCTCACAGCAACCTCAAACTCCTGGGCTCAAGCGATCCTCCTGCCTCAGCCTCCCGAGTAGCTGGGACTACAGGCATGCGCCACCATGCCCAGCTAATTTTTTCTATATATATTAGTTGGCCAATTAATTTCTTTCTATTTATAGTAGAGACGGGGTCTTGCTCTTGCTCAGGCTGGTTCTGAACTCCTGACCTCAAGCAATCCGCCTGCCTCGGCCACCCAGAGTGCTAGGATTACAGGCGTGAGCCACCTCGCCTGGCCCTAAATGCCCCTTGATGGATAAATGAAATGAGGTGGCCTTGTCGGCGGCCCGTCTGTCACAGCGTCCAAAGGCCATGTCCTCGCGGTGGATCCAGACAGCAGACCCCTCTGTGGTCAGCTCGCTCCCTCCCAGGTCCAGGAAAATGCCAGGAAGGGGATCTTTGCTTATTTCCTTTAAGCCACAGAGTGGAGAGAAGGGGAGAGGGCACAGGAGGGCAGCAGAGGGGTGGGCCTGGCACCTGGGGGGCAGGTGCGTGGGAGGGAGCTGCAGGTGTGGGCAGCTCTGCACTTCCCCCGTGTGCGGCCAGGAGGCCGGTCTGGGCCGGCGCAGTGGGGGCCATCCAAGACATCGTCTACACAGCATGGGACTGTCCATACCGGTGGTCGGTCAGGACCTGAGAGGTGGGTGCGTGACCTGGGACTGCAGCTCTGGGGTAGGGGGTGGGATGCAGGGGGGCTGCATCCCCCTGCCGGCCAGAAGGCTGGGGGGGGGTGCATGGAGCGCCTGCCTGCCAAGCTCAGCTGCCCCTGGGGTGGGCGGCCGACAAGGGCCCAGGGTGACAGAGCCCAGAGGAGCACTTCTGGGCTCCCCAGGCCTTGTTCCTCCCAGCCCCTCTCGACAGCCTCACCCACAGCTCGGGAGGTGTGGATGAGAGCTGACTAGACAGTCTCTTCTTTTTTTTTTTTTTTTGAGACAGAGTCTCACTTTGTTGTCCAGGCTAGAGTGAGTGCCGTGGCGTCAGCCTAGCTCACAGCAACCTCAATCTCCTGGGCTCAAGCAATCCTCCTGCCTCAGCCTCCCGAGTAGCTGGGACTACAGGCATGCACCACCATACCTGGCTAATTTTTTCTATATATATATATTAGTTGGCCAATTTCTTTCTATTTATAGTAGAGACGGAGTCTCGCTCTTGCTCAGGCTGGTTTCGAACCCCTGACCTCAAGCAATCCGCCCACCTCGGCCTCCCAGAGTGCTCGGATTACAGGCATGAGCCACCGTGCCCGGCCCAGACAGTCTCATCTGCACCCCTCCAGGAATGGGGTACTCAGTGCACCCCTCCAGGAATTTGGTACTCAGTGCACCCCTCCAGGAATGGGGGACTCAGTGCAGAGAGCACTGAGAAGGGCCCCCTCGTGGCTGGGTGGTCATGGGGGGAACATCTTCTCTCACCCCAGTCCCCCGCCTTGTGCACGTGGTCGGCAGCCCCGGCCAGGCATTGGTCCTGCAGCACCTGGCTGTCCATCCAGGGTCACCGTGCCCAGCAAGGCCAGGGAGGGGCATCTGGGATGGGGCAGGCCCCAGGCGGGGGGCTGTGGGCAGAGCCCACCGGGACCCAGGGCATGGAGGTGGCAGGGGTGGGGAGGCCGGCCAGGGGGGACCCCCTCCCTCGAAATCCTGGGGGTGTGGATCTTGGACCCCCCCATGCCCAGGTGAGCAGCCCCTTCCGCTCCCTGCCAGGTGCCGGTGAGGACGCGAGCCCAGCCTTTAGACAACAGAGTTTATTTCAGACTCAGCCTCCACTCAGGCCCCGGGTTCCTGCGGCCACTGGCCAGGTGAGGGCAGGTCCTGCCCCCACAGTGCCCACCACCACCACCTCCCAGGAGCCTGCCTGCTGCCACCATGCCCAGGGCCAGGCTGGGACCAGAGGAGGGCTGGCAGGAGTCTCCCTACAGGCGCTACGGGGCAGTGGGCGGTGTGAGGCGGTCACCCCCAAGCGGTTCTACTCTACCTGTTATTGCATTTATACGCTTGTTGGACTCAGAGGGTGTTGGGGACAGGCAGGACAGGACAGTCTGGTGCTGCTGGGCAGGCACAGCCATTGGGTGGGGCCCTCAAACCCCTGCCCCTGCCTCCCTGCCAGGCCCCTAGATGCCCCCCCCCATGGTAGTGGCTCTGAGAAGTGCGGGGTCCCGGCCTCGGCTGCTGTCCTGGGACACAAGCGGGAAAAGGAGAACTCTGGGGGGCACCAAGACCAGCCAGGGCATGGCAGTGGGTGGAGGGGCACCGGGGCCCTGGGTGACCACCCGCCCCCTGCCAGCCCCACTGCACTGGCCGGCAGCCCCCTGGGGACACAGACGGAGCAGAAGTGGGGAGAGTGGAGTGACCACGCCCTTTAATGTCCCACAAGGGTAGGGCTAAGCAGAACCCATCCTGGACCCCTGCCATACTGCAGAGACCAGTGGGGGCTCCTCTGGATGTTGCTGCCGGGAAGCCCCCCAGGATCACTGGGGCGTCTCAGGCCTGGCACACGGGGACCCATCCAGCTGGGCGGGGGCCACACACAGGCCCTGCCCAACACTGGAGCTCGCCCTGTCCTGCCCTGGAGCCCCGGGGGTTGGGGGAGGCAGAGGGGGGCTCCGTGCCCCGCTCAGGGGGCTGTGCGTCCCCCTCCGCGGTACGCGGGGCGAGTGTGTCTGTATACGAGTGCGCGTGTGTGTGGGTAGGTGGGTAGGTGTGAACGCTGCATGCACTAGCTTCCTCAGGTCTGCACAGATGTGGCCCCGTGCCCCCGCCTGGCCTCCGGGCATTACTTTTTCCGGGTCAGGAAGGCCACACCAAGAATCAGGGCCACGGCTGCCACGGCCACCCCCCCAGCCACCAGCAGGAGGTTCAAGTTCTCACAGGGCCAGGGGCCGCGGCCCCCGGACCCCCCGGGGCCCCCGTTGGCAGCCTCGTCCTGCTCAGCCCCATCGCCAGGGCGCTTGGGCTCTGCGGCCGCGTCCGGACCGCTGGGGGCCGAGGGGGCCGGCTTCAGGTTGCTGTGGTTGTTGAGGAGGGCAGGGTCTGCCTTGGCGGGGGTCTTCTTGGCAGGGGCCGGGTTGGGGGCTGCCGTCTGCTCCTGCTTCTCTGCTGGGGGCTCCTTTTTCGCAGGCTTGGTGGAAGGGGCTTTCCCGTCGGCAGCCGGAGGGGCCTTGGCCTCGGCGGGGGCCTGGGGCACCTTGGTGTCAGGCTTGGGGCTGCTGGCGGACTTTCCTCTGGACTCCATGGCGGGTGGTGCTGGCGGGCGGGGTGGGGGCGTGCGGGACAGGCCGGTGGCTGGACCACAGAGGCTCAGGGAGACTCAGCCCTGGGCATTACATGCGCCTAGAGGGAGACACAAGGGAGGCTGTGGAAAGGGGTGAGGTCCTCTCCTGTCCAGCCCCAACTACCGTGTCCCCAGGGAGACCATGCCCAGGTCTCTGGACTCCCAGGAGCCTCTTGGGGGCCTCAGACCCTTCTGTCCCAGCGTCCCGCCTACATTTGGCAGCCACTGCCCGGGAAGCCCCTCCAGCCACAGAGGCGGGGCTGCGGGCCGATGGGACCCGCCAGAAGCCGCCTCGTGGGCCCTGAGGACTGGAGGGGGAGTATTAGGTCACAGGGAGGTGACCAGAGCCACGGTGGGCAGAAGTGACCATGCACGCTTCTCAGGACAGTTCCTGCTTCACAGAGGTCACACAGACTCCCGGGGCTGTGACCTGGCCAGAGCCCGAGTGCAGGAGGGGCAGGGCAGGGTGGGAAGCCAGGGTAGGGGCTCTCAGCTGGCTTGTGGGGGGTGGGCGTGGGCCCAAGGACACCAGGACCACGAGGACCCAGATGTGATCACATGGGCGTCTCCCAGGAGGCTGCAGAGGCCAGGCAGGCCTGGGCCACCCGGGGGGCTATCTGCCCCTCCCCAGCCTCTGGCGCCCACCCCCCAGCACAGGCCGCCCCTGGGTCCGGCACAAGGGCAGGCAGTCCTTGCCCAGCCCAGCGCTGTGCTCCCATCCGTGGGCCTGGACGGGCACACAGCGTGCCTGGCTGGGCCCTATGTAGCAGAGGCTGTGCCTGACTCCCGGCCTGCCAGGTGGGGGTGGGGAGATGCTGAGGAACGAACCCTGACCCTGAGTCCCAGGGTGACCGATGACCAGGATGCCACCGGCATCCTGGGAAGGGAAGGATGGGACACCCCCCCACCTCCCCCTGCAGGGAGAGGAAGCCAGTTTGAGTGGCCACAGCCTAGGTCCCCAAACCCTGGCCAGGTGCACTGACAGCCCTGAAGGTCACCTGAAGGTCACCGCGAGAGGAGGGTTGTCTGGTGGGAGGCCCCCCCGCTGCCCCCATTCCCAGGGCACCCGGGGCCTCTTCACCCCTGCGGTTCCAGAGGGGTCTCAGCTGCTGGCCCAGTTTGCAAAGTGCAGGTGGCGTCCTCCCCCTCCTCTATTTCTGGCTGACACTAGATCGACCTCCTCCCTCCCCCCTCCGCACGCTCCTCCTCCGCCGTCCTGGGAGGCCGGGGGGCCGGGCATCCCGGTGACCTTCAGGGCTGGGACCCCCGCTTCCTCGCCGCCCCCCGCCCCCCGCCCCCGCCAGCAGGGCCCGCCGCCTTACGCCGCTGTCCTCTGGGCCTCCCGCCTCGGTGCTGCGCGCTCCCTCCGCCGGACGGACGACAGCGGGCGGCGGCTGCGGACCGACGCGGAGCCCGGAGTTTCCCACAATGCACCGCCCAGGCGCAGGGAGCATCACGCCCCGCCCGGCCCCGCCCCCTGGAGCTGGGCGTGGCTGGGCTGCCCCTCTGGGCAGGTCCGCAGGGGGAGGGGAGCCGCGGGCAGGGAGATGGGCCACCAGCCCCCCCTCACCCCCAAACAGAGTCGCAGACGACGAGGCATCTACTTAGAATATTTATTAATCCTCTTACATGACAAGACACAAAAAATTACAACTCTTAAAACTCTTCAAAAGAAAAAAATATAATTCTGTAAGCAGAGCAGCAGCTTCCAAGGTTCAGATGTGATGGGAGGGGCAGCTCCCAGGAACAACCGTGAACTGGGGGGCCCAGGCCTGAGCCCCAGGTAGTGTCGCTGGGAAGGGGCCTCCGGGGGCGCCCGGTTTCGGAGTCACAGCACCAGCACGTCAGGACCAGTTACCAACACGATCACATGGCCGGGCGGGGCGGGGAGAGCCAGGGGGGCGCTGGTAGGACGGAGCTTTGGACCGTGGTCAGGGGCCTCATGCAGAGAGGCTCAGAGAGTAGGGTGGGGGCTGGCGGGACTGGGGGAAGTTCCTGCCCCCCCACCAGCAGGGCAGGTGCCCCCAGACTCCATATTGGTCCCTATGCCTGCCCTTCGCCCCCGCCGACCCCGGACAAGGGGTGGGGGCCTCAGAAGAGAGTCTCAGAAGGTGCAGCAAGAGGGGCCGGGCTGGAGCAGTAAGTTCCTGGACGGGGTCAGCAGAGAGCCTGGGGTGACCCAGCGCAGAGGCCCGCCACGTGGGGAGGGCAGAGCCCCCACAACCCCATCCCAGGGGGGCTGGGCCGGCAGAGGGCAGGAGGCCACACCCTGCTCCCTACGACACGCACACACACACACACACACACGCGCACACACAGACTCACACGTCTGTGCAAGCCTTGAGCAACACGGGGGCGGGAGAGCTCAGGTTTCCTGCGAGGCTGGCTGGGGAGGCGGTCGGTCGTGCCTTGCATGGGCAGAGTGGCTGCAAGGACGGACGGAAGGACTGGAGAGCCACTTGGGCTCACAGAATCAATAAATAGGTTTGTGCAGGGTCCCCAGGACAGCCTCGGGGACAGGAGCTGGTGGCCTCGGGGGTAGGGTCCAGCCTGCCCAGCCCAGGCCCTGGGGCCCCCAGCCCAGAGACCAGCTCTGTCCCTGGGGGTGTTCAGGCCCAGGCAGGCACGGGGCAGGGGCTGGCTTGAGGAATGTGAAGGTTTCTGCATTTTCTACATAAATAAGACGTTGATCCCAACAGTGCAGGCAGGACCCGGCGGGGCCATGTGCCCACCACCCACATGGACCCTGCCACCCTCCCCTGCCGAGGGGGGCGGGCTGGGGAGGTCTCGCCTCGCTAAGTCCGGGGCTGGCGGCCCTGCCCGGCCCCACGCCGGCCCTGCCCGGCTGGCCGGGGCGGAGCAGGAGCCCGCGCAGGCTCAGGCCCGGGGACCCTGCAGCAGCCCCAGCAGGGACTCCGCGATGCCCAGGAAGTAGACCACCTGCGCAATGCCGAAGAGCGGTGCGATGACCAGGGCGCGGCAGTAGGCGCCCTTCAGGAAGGCCGAGGGGCCTTCGTGCCGCAGGATCTTCCTGTGGAGAAGGGAGGGTCAGAACCGGGGTGCAGAGGCCCACGCCTGTCATCCCAGCACTCCGGGAGGCCGAGGCGGGCGGATCATTTGAGCTCAGGAGTTAGAGACCAGCCTGAGCAAGAACGACTCCCCGTCTCTACTATACAAAGAAAGAAATTAATTGGGCCGGGCGAGGTGGCTCACGCCTGTCATCCTAGCACTCTGGGAGGCCGAGGCGGGCGGATCGCTCGAGGTCAGGAGTTCGAAACCAGCCTGAGCAAGAGCGAGACCCCCGTTTCTACTATAAATAGAAAGAAATTAATTGGCCAACTAATATATATATAGAAAAAAATCAGCCGGGCATGGTGGCGCATGCCTGTAGTCCCAGCTACTCGGGAGGCTGAGGCAGGAGGATCGCTTGAGCCCAGGAGTTTGAGGTTGCTGTGAGCTAGGCTGACGCCACAGCACTCACTCTAGCCTGGGCAACACAGCGAGACTGTCTCAAAAAAAAAAAAGAAAGAAATTAATTGACCAACTAAAAACATATAGAAAAAATTAGCCAGGCATGGTGGCACATGCCTGTAGTCCCAGCTACTCGGGAGGCTGAGGCAGGAGGATCGCTTGAGCCCAGGAGTTTGAGGTTGCTGTGAGCGAGGCTGACGCCACGGCACTCACTCTAGCCCGGGCAACAGACCAAGGCTCTGTCTCGGAAAAAAAAAAAAAAGAGCTGGGGCCCGAGTCCCCCACACTCCCTCGCCCCACAGGGCGCCGCGCCCACCTGGCACAGTCCAGAAACCCGGAGTAGGTGTCCTCGTTCACGCCTCGCTGCAGCGACTGGAGCCGCGTCTTCACCACTGCGGTGGGGAGGGGGGCGCAGGCCGGTGTGTGAGCCCCGCTCGCCGCCCGTCCCCTCGGCCCCAGCCCCGCCCCGGGTCCAGCCCGGGCACTGACTGACCGTCACAGGGGTTGACGGCCACGGCGGCTGCGCTCCCGGCCGCACAGCCGGCCAGGAAGGACACGTAGAAGGGCGACTTCTCCTCGGACGCCGGGCGGCCCAGCTGGTTCAGGTTGGCGAAGAGCGGGAAGTAGACGATGGAGAAGGGCACGTCCCTGCGCGAAGGGGTACGGCCCTGGTGACCCCCGGGGGTGCTGGGGCGGGCGGGCAGGCGGGCAAGCGGCCTCCTCCCGCCCTCCCCGTCCCTCCCACCTGAGCAGCGTGGCCCCGAGTCCCTTGTAGAGGCCGGCGATGCCCCGGCTGCGCAGCAGGTCCCTGGTCAGCTGGGTGGCCGTGGGCCGGGGAGCGGCCGGAGCCTCCACGGAGGCCGGGGCGCCGCTCTGGGCAGCCAGGATCTTCCTCTGGGCAGCTGTGGAGAGACGGGTGGGCGCTGTCTCTTCCTCCGGGCCGGGCGGGACAGGGCAGGGGACGGGTTCGGGTCTCACCGCGGCCCCCTCCGGCCCGAGAGCGCCCTCACCAATGCGTCCTGCATCCTGCAGCTGGATCTTCAGCATCTCCATGGGGGTGGTCACGATCACCTGGCAGGTGCCAGCCCCGCAGCCCGCCAGCATCTCCTTGGGCAGGGTCAGCTTCTGCCTGTGGGGGGAGCGGGGGCCGCGGTGAGGGGTGGGGAGGGACGGGAACCACATGCGGGGGGGGGGCCGCCTGCGAGGCTGGGTGCAGAGTGGGGTGGGAGGGTGGAGGCATACAGGGCCATGTGGGGTGCAGCGGGCTCCCCAGCTCAGGCCCCCCCAGAAACGGGCAGCGACCAGCCCAACGGGGACAGATGGCCCCACAGGCAGGGGCCTGGGAAGTGAGGCCATCTTCCCACTAAGAAAAAGGGGGAATTGTGGGGTCTTTTTTTTTTTTTTTTGAGACAGAGTCTCGCTTTGTTGCCCAGGCTAGAGTGAGTGCCGTGGTGTCAGCCTAGCTCACAGCAACCTCAATCTCCTGGGCTCAAGCGATCCTCCTGCCTCAGCCTCCCGAGTAGCTGAGACTACAGGCATGCGCCACCATGCCCGGCTAATTTTTTTCTATATATATTAGTTGGCCAATTAATTTCTATTTATAGTAGAGACGGGGGTCTCGCTCTTGCTCAGGCTGGTTTTGAACTCCTGACCTCGAGCAATCCGCCCGCCTCGGCCTCCCAGAGTGCTAGGATTACAGGTGTGAGCCACTGCGCCCGGCCGAATTGTGGGGTCTTGAGTGCCCTGCTCTCCAGTGATGGGGGAGTTGGTAGGGGCCCCCCAAATCCTGGCCTACAAATGGACGGACAGTGGGAAGTGGATGGGGGCCAAGGACTACGGGCGCCAGAGCCCCAACTCAGCACCTGCCCTGTTCCCCACCCCCGGGAGGAGAAGGGGGAAGGAAGCCCGTGCCGGGGACCTGAAGGTGGGTAGAGCCCCCAGGAGCCCCAACGTAGGGTCCAGCTGGCCGGGCTGACTTCTGTCCTTGTCTGGGGCCAAAGGACCCCCCCTCCAGATGTTTACCACAACACCCCTCATGACCTTGGCCCCAGACACCAGGCAGGGCCAGCCCCTCACCCATCCTTAGACAGCTGATGGCGGAAGAAGTCGTTGGCTGCTAGCTTGATGGCCTTCTCCGGGGTGACCAGGGTCAGGTTCACAGCGGCTCCTGTGGGGCACACGGGGGTCAGGTGGGGCCTGGGGGGACACAGGCAGGTCAGGGGGGTGGGGGGCACACACGTTCCTCGGCCCGGGCTTGGGAGGCTCCCGGCCAGCACTCGCTTCCCGCTGGCAAAGTCCTCCCTGTCACTCCCTGGCCGCCGCCTCCTGCCCTCTCACCCACATTTGGGCCCCGGCTTGTGCCAGGCGGGGCGGGCACCAGGCGGAGATAGGGGACACGCCTCCGCCTCTTCCAGCCCCCCCCCACAGTCCTCCCACTCCCTCCATCTGTCCCTGCGTCTAGAGACACAGCCTCACGCTGCTGCTGCTGCCGCTGCCGCCGGGACTGCCGGGCAGTGGGGGTCAGACCCCGAGCCCTGGCGGCCTCCCTCCCTGGGGGACGGAAGGCGCTTGCCCTGGCAGGGGGCAGGGATGAGGGGACACAGGGGTCGGACTCAGGGGGAGGCGGTGGAGAGCCTCCACCTCGGTTCCCAGGGCTCAGGGCTTCCAGCCAGATCCCTCCCGGCTGCGGATTGTTTCCTAAGCTGCTTTGCGGGGACGCCCCCCCCCACGCCCTCCCATCTCCAGGCACAGATGGGCCTGCCTGTCCCAGAAGGCAGGGACAGAGGTGTGGTGGGTCATCCTCTGCAGTGTCCTGCCACACCAAGCACTGGCGTCACATGGGGAGCAGGGGAGGTGCCGGGGAGGCCGGAGCACCTCCACCCACCGGAGAGCCAACCAACCCCGCCCCAGCACAGGTTCCACCAGCCCCCACAGACCCCCTCGGACTGGCCGCCCCCACCCCCCCCGGGCCTCAGGAGGGTGCCACACGGGCCTGCCGTGCTCCGCGCTCACCCCGGTACATGCCGAAGTAGCCCTCGGAGCGGATGGTCTTGATGAGACAGTCGGACCTGCGGCCAAGGGGACGGGGTGAGCTGGGGGCTGGCGAGGACGGTCCCCCTTCCCAAGCGCAGATGGAGGTCAGCTCCTTCCCTGCCCAGGGACTGGGGCCTCTGGGCTGCCCAGGGCTGACGGAAGAGGCCAAGCCCTGAGCCCAGCAATGAACCCAGCTGTGACCAGGATGGAACCCCCCTCCCCATCGCTGCCACCTGCCCTGCCTTCACCTTCTCCTTTTGTCACATGGTGGGGGGGCGCGGGAGCATAGCTCAGAGGTGCGAACCCCAGCCTGCCCCCGGGCACACTCACATGCTGCTGTACATGCGCTGGCCGTTCTGCTGGTTCTGCAGCCTCGTCTTAGCCAGGTCGATGGGGAACACGCAGGTGACCCCGATCAACCCGGCGATGCCACCATTGATGAGCTTGGCTGGCAGGCTGTGTGGGCAGGTGGGGGAGAGGTCAGGACCTGCTTCCTGGACCACGGGTCAGGGGTGGGGCGCGGGGCACGTGGCCGGCCGGGACTGAAGTCTAACCTGATCTGCTTATCAGCCATTTAACTCCGATCAGGATCGCGCCAGGTAGGAGCCAGACGGAGGTGGACTTGGTGCTGGGGAGGAGGCCACACGGAGGGAGGGAGGGTGGGACCCAGGGGGGAGGGCGGTCCTCCACCTCTGGAGGAATTTCAAGGCTCAGCCCCCACTCTGTTCTGGAAGGAAGCGGGGCCAGCGATCAGTGGAGGGTGGGACAAGCCAGAGGAATAAGCCTCCCACCCTGGCTGGGCTGCAGCCACCACCAAGTCCTGGGGGTGCACAGGGGAGGCACCTGCCACCCAGCCTTGTCCCTGGGACCACCCGGTTTCCCCTCAAGCATCCCCTGCCGGCTCCTCCCAGCTCACACTTGCTCATGCTCACATGCACCCAGCGAGCCCAGGCTTTTTTAAAGGGCCAGGCGCCGCTAGGGGACAGCAGCCGGGGCCCCGCCTGCCTGCTGGAGAACTTCAACCCGGGCTGGGCTGACCATGCCCCTTCCTGGGGCAGAGGCAGGACACATGCCCTCTCTGGACGGGACCTGGGGTCTCCCAGCTGGCTCCTCCCTGGTGCTCCAAGTCCCCCCTGTCCTGGGCCCGGCTCTCGTCTGCCCGGATGGACTCGGCCACCCCAGGTCCAGCCCCGCTCTGGGCCCACAGAGCCCCCTCCCCACACAGAAGCAGGAAACCACCCACCTTTGCCCTCTGCCCTTTGCCCTCTCCATCTCCCCAAGCCTCACCCACAGAGACGCAGAGACCCAGCGGGAGCCTCAGGCCTGTGTGGCGGAGGGGACGGCTGACCTTCTAGGGCCCCTGTGGTTGACGCCCCCATCCACTACAGGCTGAGGGGGAAGAGGCCTCTCCCGCCAGGGGCAGCGCTGAGCAGACTGAGCCACCACCACCACCCTGGGGGCCCCCCATGGGCGCAGCCATACAAACTGAGCTGGGGGGGGGGCGCTCCCGGAGTCCTGGCGCCCCCGTACCCCCCAGAGGCCAGCAGTCACAGGCTCACACCAGCAGCGCCGCTGCCAGGGTCACACGGCTGGCTCACGCCTGTGGTCTCTCAGGGGACCCGTGACCTTCACCTGGCTTTGCAGGCCCCGACCCTCCCAAAGCCCGCTCTGCTCCCCTCCCTGGTCCTGCTCACCCCTGCTCAGCCCGAGGTTCTCAGGACCCGGCTCCTCCGGGACTCCAGCAAGCCGGCTCACCGGGCAGGGGAAGCTGGCTCTGGAGGAGGCCAGACACCCGGGATTGGCCGCGGGGCGGGGCGGGGCGGGGCGGGGCGGGCCTGAGGGGCGGCAACTTTCTCTTTCTCTTTGGGCAAGCTGGGGCTTCCTGCAGCTCTGGGAGAAGGGGTGAGACAACTCCAGGGGGGCACAGTCCAGCCTTGGAGCCCCAGGGAAGGGGCTTGGGGACGGGTCTGACCGCAGCCACCTGGTGGATTCCTGTCTGCAGCCTGTGGGCCGAGTCCAGCAGCAGCAGCCCGACGTCCAGGGCGCTGGTACCTTGCGGACGGGACTCTTTCTGCGCCCAGGCACCCTGTGTGTACCTGCTGCGGGGCGGAGATGGGCTGGCACCCACTCGTGACTGCGGGACCTGTGCGCGCATTACCGGCAGGTACTTACCAAAGGAACCTCCGGCTGGGACACAGAAAGGCACGTTGTGTCCACCGGGAAGGGCTGGGTCCCACAGGGCACCGGTTACCACCCTCAGGCCCTGCTCACCTGGCAGGTCCGGAGGGCCCAGAAACTGCCAGAGCCCTACGTCCCACCACCAGCCGCCACACACAGGGCTTTGCAGCTCTGTGCCCCGGGGGGTGAAGGACTGACCTCTGAACTTCAACCTCATCTATCTCTCACCGCCACTACCACCTGGCTCTCCAGGTGCAGTGCACTGGGGTCTGACCCTGCCCTCCGGGGACTGAGTCCTGCCTGCCTGGGCAACCCCCGTGCTCCCTGTGCAGGGTGAGGGACACCTGGTGACAGGGACAGCCCTGGCCCTGCAGTCACACAGACCACCCAGGGTGGGGAGGGTCGCTGGTCTCCCAGAGAGACGCAGGCCCAGAGATGCCATGGCTGTGGCCGCACCGCAGGCCACAGCAGCAGAGAGGACGCTGGTGGGCTGAGAACAGACAGTGAGGCTCTACCTGGGGAACAACGGGCACGGCCCTCCGGACCCTGAACCCCCTTTCTCTGTCCTCAACTGGCAGCGCCCACCCCTTGCCTACGAGACAGCTGGCCAGGGCCCTCCCCTGCGCTGGTGTTGTCGTAGAAACCCGCAGCCTCAGCCTGGCGCTCAGGGAAACTGAGGCCACAGGCAGGCTGGGGAGAAGGCAGGGCAGCCTACAGAGACCACCCCGCTGGGCCATCCTGCGGCTTCCTGACCTGCCCGGCTAAAATCTCCTGCAAACGAAGCTGCCCAGCTCCCCCTACCTGCAAGAAAGGCGATGGGGGTGAGGCTCAGAGTCTGGAACCGGCTACCCGCGCCCCATCCAGTCCCCCCACTCCCTTCCTCTTGGAGAGGCGCTTTCAGTCCTCGGGGCGGAGCGTCCCGGGGTCTCCGACTCCGCAGTGCCGCGACCGGCGGAACAAAGGGGAAGCCGGCTGGGAGCCGCTCCCTCCGCTGCGGTTAGGGCTCAGCCAGCCTCGCAGTCCCCGCCTGGAGACCGCGACTCCGCTCACGCACGTGTCCCCCGTGTCCGGGGAGGCCCCACGTGTGCGCCCCCCAAGGCCTCTCCTCCCTGGGCCCCGGCCCCGGGCCCCCACCCCCCGGGACACGTGTGCGTGGGGAGCGCGCCCGGCACCGCCGGGGCCGAGCACGGCCTCCCACACCCGGGCGGCGGCGGGTCGCAGCATCTGCCGGTCCAGGCGCCGCCGAGGCCGCCCTCCCCGGGCAGCTGTCACCTCTCCCGGCCGCCGTGGCACCCCTGGGCCCCGCAGCCCGGCCGCTCGGGTGGGCGCCGCAGAAGGGAGCCTCCAGGCGGGCACTCACCGCGCTCTGCCGCCGCCGCGCCGCGCTCGCCTCCCCGCCGTGCCGCGCGCCCGGCCAGCACCTAGGCGGGGAGACGCGTCGCTCGGCGCCGCGCGCGCTCCGCCCCCGGCCCGGGCGGGCTTCGGCTCCCCCTCCCGGCCGCCGCGGCTACTGCACCGGCCAGGCCGCTGCGCATGGCCCACCCGCACCAGGCGCTGGGCGCACGGGGACGTCCGGGCTGGTAGGGCGGCTAGGAGCGTGGAGAGCCGGGCCTTCGTCCCCGGGGCTCTTCTTCGGTCTCCGACCTCACGCCCCTGTAGGGGCCGGAGCCGTGGGGGGCGGGCAGGTGGCAGGGAGCGCGAGAGGATGTGGGTGCCCTGAGGGAGCAGTGGATCTCCAGGGCAAACAGTAGGCGCTCAGTGGACACAGCTCGCCAAGCGCCGGTGTGGCAAGGCGGAAGCACGCTCCTGCCACACAAGCGACTTTGTATCCATCCACCAGCGCTGCTACTTTGTAGCACCAGCTCCTCCCAGTCCGCGGGAAGATCAGGACCAAGAGGAGGGCCAGGCATGGTGGGAAGAGCGGCAGGAGCAAGGGCTCCGGGCAGTCGGCCTGCACAGGCCCTCCCAGCAGGGCTGGGCCTCCATCACCCGCCTCCCTCCAGCATCTCTAGCCGTAAATAAACAAGCTCTGAGACCACAGAGGAAACAGTACAGGTTTGTTGCCCACGGGAGACACTCCGAGAGGCTTGAGGCGGGGGATTCTGGCCATCGGCAGGGGCGAGTCAGGCCAGCCCAGAGGCTGTGGGGCCTAGGCCTGGGCAGGCTCTTGGGACTGTGGAGGCGACGGGCCGGGCACAGCAGGGTCCTCGGAAGCCAGGCCTGTGCGCCGGATCCCGTCCTGGTACTTGTGGCGGCCGAGCTCCAAGACTGCCCGAACCTCTTCAGCCACGTCCTGCCGGTCACTCTGCTCCAGGGCCTGCACCAGGAGCCCCACGGCCCCTGGCTGCCCAGCCTGGCGCTCAGCCCAGGAAAAGAGCATATGGCGTATCTGCCCGTCCAGGTCGTCCCTGGGAGAGGAATTGCAGAGGGAGCGGTGCTGCCCACCTGCCCAGGGCCCACTCACCACATTCAGGGTCTCACTCCCCCTGGACCTCCTTGGGCCTGGTGCCTGCTGTTGCCAGACCTTCCCTTTCCAGCCTGGTTGCCCTGCTCCCACCCCCCACCTCCCCCAGAAGAAAACTTTTGCCAGCATCAAATGGGGTCCTCTGGGTAGCCAGGGCCCAGCCCTCAGGCTGGCAGCAGGCGGCTCACCGGAACTCATGCCGGATGCGCTGCAGCTCACGGTAGGGCATGCCCAGGTGCAGGGCCACGGCCGGCCAGTCAGGGCCCAGGCGCCCGGCCACACTCAGCAGGTTGCTCTGGGTCAGGAAGCCGGTCTCAGCGTCGCCCAGGTTCAGAGGTGCCAGGGAGAGGCTAGCCCGCCGCCCTTGCCCCTCGGACCCCCGTAGCCTCTGTCGGGGGGAGGAGGAACTGTAGTGGGCCCCAGACCCTGCCCGAGTCGCCCCTGGGTCTCTGTCCCATCCACACCCCTTCACACCGCCCCCAGCCCCACCGGCAACTTGATGGGCAGAGTGGCCATCCACAGGGCATCTGCGCCCTTCCTCCGACGGGCAGCCTCCGCCTCCTCGGGCACTTCCACGGGCACCGTGCCCCGGTAGAAGGACACCTGAGGGGGATCGGGTAGGGTTCAGAGCTCTGGCCCCCGCCCAGGCAACCTGGGGAGGCCCTGCCCCACCGGCCCACCTGGCCCCGCACAGCCTGAGCCTCCCGGTCCAGAGTGGTGGTCACGTAAACCTCCTTCACGTTCTTCAGGTGTGAGTAGAAGACAAAGCAGACTCTGCCATCCACGCAGTCGGGGCGATCTGGGGGATGGGGCGGGGGTGGGGTGGGGCTCAGCAGGGGGGCGTGGGGGGGGACAGGCCACCAGCTCCCCCTCCAGGGCCAAGGGGGCCTACCAGCATCCACATCGATGCCCCGCTCGAAGGCCGCAAAGAACTTCTCACCCTCAAACATCTCCACGGTGTCGGAGGGCTCAGGGCCCCGGTACCTCTCTAGCAGCCGCTGAAGCGTGCCGTCCACCTAAGAGGCCCCCACGTGGCTCAGAGCCCAAAGCTCCGAGCCCCACCCCTGCCCGCTGGCCGCCCCCCTGCCCCACCCCCACCTTGTTGCGGGGCAGGCACTGCAGCAGGACTTGCTCGGGGTCCCGCCGCCGCTGCAGGGCGATGAGGTTCACGCGGTGCAGCCGCAGCCGCTCCCAGGCCTTCCGCGCCAGGCCCCCCACGCAGGTCTTGGTGGTGTACCAGAGCCAGTACCTGGGAGGGCTGGGGGTGAGGGGACTATGCAGACTGGGTGGGTGTCGGGGGACTGAGGAGGCTGGGTGGACACTGACCAGGAGAAGTGTGTGACCTGGAAGCGGGCGTACAGGTGGGTGAGCTCCAGTACCACCTGAGCCGTGATGTCATCCCAGGTGGCTGCAGGAGGGGCCCAGTACAACAGGTGCAGGCAGGCGCGGTCCAGACTGAGGCCTGGGGACAGGACGGGGCAGTAGGCTAAGGCCCCCCCAGCCAAGGGCTCCCCCCCTGCAAGCACTGCCCCCTCTGCACTGTGGCCATAGTTCTAGATACAGCACGTGGTCACCTCTTACCTGTGGTGCCAGAGGGCAGAGGCAGCTGCACAGTGACTGGGCGGAGGAAGCTGGGGGGGCCGCTCTGCGAGAGGCACAGCAGGGGGCTCACTGCGGCCCCTGGCTCCCCCAGGAGAGCTCGCAGCTCCCTGCTGGCCATGTGCACCACCTGGGGCAGACAGGCCACCTGAGCACCCACCTGTGGGCTGAGGCTCCACCTGCTGTCCTCGGGGCTACCCCGGCCATACCTGCATGGAGACTCGACGAGGCTCTTCGGTAGCCCCAGGGGGGAAGGTGACCTTGACCCCCGGATGACCAGAGGAGCACAGCAGTGTCCCCTCTGGTGTCACCAGACAGGCATTGGACACGGGGCGAGAAACCACAAGGAACCAGGAGAAGTGGGGCACCTGGCAGTGAGCCCAGAGCCGCTGGAACGGGTGCTGGGGGGTCAGACAGGAGAGGGGTCAGGGCGGAGCTGCCGGACAGAGGGAGCAGGACCAAGCTAGAGGCAGAGGCAGGATGGGCAGGGGTGGGGCAGGGGAGGGGAGGGCGGTGGACAGGGTGGGCCCCCTGCAGGCCTGGGCGGCCCTCACCGTGGGCGCCTCTTCCTCCAGGTGGGTCTCCAGGTCACCCCAGCTGTCGTCAGTGCGGGTCCTGACCACCACCTCGCGAAAACGCCGGGCCCGCGGGGGCACAAACAGCAGCCACAGGCCCACGTCCTGCCGAGCAAGGGTGGTGTGAGGCTAGGGCCAGCCCTGGGCCTCCACCCCTGCCCGCCGCCCCGCGCTGGCCATGCCTGCTGGAAGGCCACACCGTGGGGCTGCAGCTCCAGGACACCACTGAGCAGGGCGTCGTGGGGGCCCAGGGGGACGAGGCCTGGCTCCGGCGGCAGCAGCCGGTAGCGGATGGTGATGGGGGTGGCGGTGGCCCCTGCCGGGAACTGCAGGCGGGCGCCACAGGCCAGGGTCACAGAGCAGCCTCGGGGGGTCACAGGGAAGCTGAGGAGGAAACGGGGGCGTCGGGTCAGACTCAGAGGGGCCCGTGTGGCAGAACCCGGTGCCCAGGGGCTCCAAAAGACCACTGAGGCCCCCCGGGCCAGGGGACTGGTCAACAGACACTCCTGCTCTCCCTCCTCCTGCCCACCCCCCACCCCGGTACCTGTCCAAATATGAGGTCAGGAACAGCCTGGGCATTTCCAGAACTGGGGGTGTCCCTGCGGAAGGGACAGACCTGGCGTCAGGACACTGGGGGGTGCCCACGTCCTAGCACGGGCTGCCCCTCCCTCGCACAAAGCCTACCTGGGGGACTCGGAGGGTCTGCCGAGACCTCGCCCAGGGGGTTCCCCTGCAGGCGCACGAAGGGGGCGTCCAGTAGCTCGGGGGGCACCTCCCGGAGCTGGTTGTCCCTCAGGTCGAGCCGGGTGAGCAGCGGGAGGCGGGCCAGGCCGGCGGGCACCGAGGCCAGGAGGTTGCTGTGCAGGAGCAGGAGCCGCAAGGACCGCAGCCCCGCTGGGGGCAGGGGCGGGATCAGGGCCGGCAGGGGACCACCAGGATGCTCCTGCCGCAGCCTCCCAGAGAGGCTGTCTCAGGCTCAACTCCTCCGAGCGCTCTGACAAAGCTGCACAGGGAGCCTCAAAGGCCCCCAAGGGCCACCAATGAAGCCGCCGTGGGCCAAGCTGGTAGCTCGGGGCCCAGGTGAGGGCGGAGCCCGGCCAGTGGCCGCGGGGTGCTGCCCAGCAGGCCCCGTGAGCACAGGGGGCTGCAGCTGCTACTCACCAAGAGAGGCTGGGAGGCTCTGCAGCCGGTTGGAGGCCAGATTGAGCTCACTGAGGCTGCCCAGGCCTCCAATCTCCGGGGGCAGAGTGTCCAGGAGGTTCTTGGAGAGATCGAGGCGCTGTAGGGTGGACAGGGCCCCAAGAGCTGTGGGCAGCGTTTGCAGGCGGTTGTGTGTCACGGCGAGGAAGGTGAGGCCAGGGAGGGCCCCCAGGGCCTCCGGCAGCTCGGAGAGGCAGTTGTGCGAGAGCAGGAGCGCGTCCAGGCCACGCATCTGCGGGACACAGCCCGGCAGCGTCTCCAGGCTGTTGAAGCTCAGGTCCAGGTGGGCCAGGCGGGCCAGGCCGCTCAGGCCAGCGGGCAGGGTGGTCAGGGCGCCCCGGAGGCAGGCTCCCAGTGCATCCCGGCACTGCCCCCCTGGGAAGAAGGGGAGGAAGATGTGGCCCTCAGAACCAGGGTCCCAGGTCCCAGCTTGGCCCTGCCAGCCAGAGAAAGAGCTGCCCGAGAGGCACAGACCTCCCACTGCCCCCCCCCCCAGACAGGGACAGACAGACGCTAGAAACGGAGGGAGGCAGGGACGGAGACCACTGGTCCATCTCAGCTGACAGCTGTCACCCATGACCTACCCCAGGAGCAACATCCACACTGGGGTCTGCTGAGAGACCCCACAGGGCAGCTTCAGGGTCTGGGAGCTTGGACGCAGCCAGCCTCACCTTGGGTGAGGAGGGTGAAGGAGCTGAGGACAGGGACCAGGAGTAGGACAGGAGTTCACACCTGGGGAGCCCCCGGGGGAGGTGGGGCCTGGGGCTGGGGCTGGGGCTAAGGTTTGCCTTTGAGAATCAAGCAGTGGCAGGGCAGAGCTAGAGATAGGGAGAGGGCCAGGCTCACCTTTGAGGACCAGGGAGCGGAGTCGGGGCAGGCACCAAGGCACCCGGGCCAGGGTGGCCTCCAGCAGCTGGGGGTCCTCGTGGGTGCTCAGCCGCAAGAACTCCACCTGGAGCAGCTGAGGGAGCTGCTGGGCACACAGGTGCAGCAGCCGGCGGCAGCCCCCAGGGTGCAGGTCGAAGCTCAGCCGGTTCCCCCCGACCAGGAGAGGCCCTGCATCCACGGTCGTCTCTACAGCATCTTCTGCAGCAGCTGCCTCGGGCTCCAGCCCCTCCACCACTGCAGCCATCACCCACCAAGTGTCCTCGGGGGCCAGACATGTCCTGGCACGTAGGCAGGCCTGATCAGGCAGGGCCCAGGGAGGCTGCAGAGGAAGGGGGAAGAGTGGGTAGGAGTGGGGGCTGGTTCCCTCCTCCTACCAGGGGAACAGGGACTCTGGCTGCAGCGGGGGAGCCCTGGAGCCAGGCCATCTGGTCCACAGAGCGGGGGAGACCCTGTGGTCACTCGCAGCCCTGGAGCCTGGGCCATTGCTGGAAAGGGGGGTGGGGAATGGGATTCCCCCCCCTGGCTGGGAAGGGAACCAGGCAGGGAGACTGTGTACACCGCAGAGCCTGGGGAACCCTGCTCCAGGTAGGGGCCAGGAGTGAGGCTTCAAGTTCTGGAAATCGGGGGCAAGTGACTCCCAGACCTGTCAGGCCATCAGGCTGCAGCCCTTGCTTGCTCTGGGGAATGAGTCGACCTTCGACCTTCATAGCAATCAGCTCTGAGGCCGCGGGGGGTGACTGTGGCCCGCATGTCAGAGAAGCCAGTGTTTAAGAGGAGGGACCTGAGGCGTGAGCCACTGCACCACGGCTTCGGGGTCTTGGGGGCGGGACCCCAATCCGTTGATCCCTGGGGGAGAGCTCGCCTGCCCTTTCCAGTTCCCACCTCCGTCCGCTAGGGAGGGCTCAGACGGCGTGGGGGCGGGCCCCGACCCCGAGCGCGCGCCCTCGACCGTGGAGGCCGGCTGGGGAGGCCGGGGTGCAGCGCCTGGGGCAGCCCCGCCCTCTCGCAGCGAACGTCCCCGCCGTCCCCTCCGCGCCCGCGGCCGGCGCGTACCTGCCTCCAGGCGGGGCGCAAACGCCGGCGCCGGTCCGCGCGCTCCGCGCCCGTGTTCCCGCCGGCGCGGTTCCGGGCGGGCTGCTCTAGGCCCCGCCCCCAGGTCCCGGGCCCCGCCCCCAGACCCCAGGCCCCGCCCCGTCGGCGGTCCCGCCCCGCCTGCCCTCCGCCAGCCTGCGGCCCCGGGACGCGGACACCGGCCGGTCCGTGTGTCGCGCCGCCCGCGCTCCTGCACTCCGCTCCCCGTCAGCCCGCGTAACTCTGTGCCGTGCAGCACCCGCGCCGGGAGGGCCGGCGGCGCGCCCCGAGTCCCGCCTTTCGGAGAATCCCGCCCCGGGCTCCCAGGCTGTGCAGTCCCGGCCCAGGTTCGATCCCAGGCCGTGGGGGCGGGCTTTGCTGGCCGGTCGCCACCGCCGCCCCCCAGCCCCGGAAGCCAGAACCCTAAGAGTGCCCTTCCACAGTCAGCGCCAACGGCCTCCCTCCCTGGGAAGCCTCCCGGAGCCTCGCAGAGCTACCCAACCTGCCCACGGCTCCAAAGACCCTCCTTTATTGGCCATCGCCCTGGGCCAGGTGCCAAGGCAGGGAGCTTCCTGGCGCGGCCTCCTGGAATCCTCGTCTGAATTTCCCAAAGGAGGCTCTGAGAGATCAGATTTTGCCCAAGACCCTGTAGCTGGTGAGGGCCAAAGCCAAGAACCTCACCCCATCTGTGTGCTTTCCCCACCAAACGTGACCGACCTGCTAAGCTCGGGGCCTGTGCTTCATTCACCGGCCTCCTGATGCCCCAGAGTTCTGTCGGTTTTACTCCAGATTATATTGTGTGCTCCCTCTTACCGCCACCAGGGTGGGCAGGTCCCTGCCAGGCCTCCCCACTTCCATTTCCTCCAGTCCTTCCTTTCATTCAGTCTCCACGTAGCTGCCAGAGGAATCTTTTCAAAAACCCAATCAAGGGCGACTTCTCTTTTTTTTTTTTTTTTTTGAGACAGAGTCTCTCACTTTGTTGCCCAGGCTAGAGTGAGTGCCGTGGCGTCAGCCTAGCTCACAGCAACCTCAAACTCCTGGGCTCAAGCCATCCTCCTACCTCAGCCTCCTGAGTAGCTGGGACTACAGGCATGTGCCACCATGCCCGGCTAATTTTTTCTTTATATATTAGTTGGCCAATTAATTTCTTTCTATTTATAGTAGAGACAGAGTCTCGCTCTTGCTCAGGCTGGTTTCGAACTCTTGACCTTGAGCGATCCTCCCGCCTCAGCCTCCCAGTGAGCTAGGATTACAGGCGTGAGCCACCCCGCCCGGCTAAGGGTGACTTCTGGGGACCCCCTCTCTTGGGGCCCCAGAACCTCGTCCACAAAAATATTAAAAAACAAAACAAAACAAAAAAAACAATCACAGGAATATTATTCAGCCTTAAAAAGGAAGGAAGCCAGGCACACTGTCTAGTACCTGTAGGCTGAGCTATTAGGGAGGCTGAGGCAGGAGGATCACTTAAGTCCAGGAGTTTGAGGCTGTAATGCGCTATGATTGTGCCGGGAAGTAGACACTGCACTCCAGCCTATGCAACACATTCAGACCCATCTCTTAAAAAAATAAATAAATAAATCCTGGTACATGCTATACAAAATAGATGAGCCTTGATAATTGAAAACATGCTGAATGAACGAAGTCAGGCACAAAAGAACAAATGCTGTATGATTTCACTCCTATTAGGTCCTCAGAGTAGTCAAAATCATAGAAACAGAAAGTGGAATGGTGGTTACCAGGGGCTGGGAGAGGGGGAATGGGGAATTTAATGGGTATAGTTTCACTTTGGGATGATGAAAAGGTTTCTGAGATGTTTACGGTGATGGCTGCACAACAATGTGAATGCACTTAGTGCTATTGTATACCTTTAAAAGTAGTTAAAATGAGGCCGGGCGCTGTGGCTCACGCCTGTAATCCTAGCTCTTGGGAGGCCGAGGCGGGCGGATTGCTCAAGGTCAGGAGTTCAAAACCAGCCTGAGCAAGAGCGAGACCCCGTCTCTACTATAAATAGAAAGAAATTAATTGGCCAACTGATATATATATAAAAAATTAGCCGGGCATGGTGGCGCATGCCTGTAGTCCCAGCTACTCGGGAGGCTGAGGCAGAAGGATCACTCAAGCCCAGGAGTTTGAGGTTGCTGTGAGCTAGGCTGACACCACGGCACTCATTCTAGCCTGGGCAACAAAGTGAGACTCTGTCTCAAAAAAAAAAAAAAGTAGTTAAAATGGTAAACGTTGTTATGTGTTATTTTACCATTAAAGAAAATCACAACCTGCCACATTCCTGCTTAACACATTTTTTTTATTTAAATCAGTTTTATTTAAGAATTTCCAACATTGACAACTCTTATAAAAAGCATCCAAGCACACGACACAGCTGCTTAACACATTGAATGGCTTCACTTTGTGACTGCAATAAAGTCCCATCCTTGCCACTTTACCCCAGATAGGTGGCCTTGGGCAAAAAAACCTGTCTGTGCCCAACTGCCCCATCTATAAACTGGGGGCAATGAAGAGAGGTCGCTAAGAGAGATTATCCAAATTGGAGTTCACACACCAGTGCTGGATGCACTACACACGAGGATCTGCAGTGTCATT
This sequence comes from Microcebus murinus, assembly GCF_040939455.1. Lineage (NCBI taxonomy): Eukaryota > Metazoa > Chordata > Mammalia > Primates > Cheirogaleidae > Microcebus > Microcebus murinus. The sequence continues at coordinate 5,157,235 of NC_134107.1, read as the reverse complement.
CGAGCCCCACGTGGGCTGGGGCTGCCTCTGCCTGGTGCTGGCCCTAGATCTTTGCAGGGCCCTCATCTTCCTCATCTTTCAGCTCAGTGTCGCTGCCTGAAGGAAGTTTTCCCAGGCTGCCCAGACCAAGGCCTCCTCCTCCCTCTCTCTCGGATTGCCTCCTTTCTTTACTTTGCGTGTCCTAGCACAAGAGCCTTAAGTCCTGCGAAGGCAGGGCTGAACCTGTTCCCTCTGGGGACCCCAGGGTGCGGCAAGGTCCCTGACACGAAGGGGTAATTAGTGATATGCAATGTCCACACGGGCACTGAGGTCAGTTCTGGGCCGACCCGGCCAGCTCCCAAGCGGGTCCCTCGGGCCTCATCCCTCCCAGGGCTGCAGGGGTGAGCCGCTCCTCTGGGAGTGGGTGACGCTGCCGCACCACTTTGCCCCGGCCTCCTAAGCTGGGGCTCCTCATCTGCCCCGCCGCCCTGACCCACAGGCCACGGCATGACAAGGTCAGCCTCCTAGCTAGGGCCGCAGTCACTAAGCTTGAGGAGGCTCGCCCACCTAGGACCCCGGCCGGACACGTGGCCCGACGTCAGCCCGGAAACCACCAGCCGGGCAGAGAGACCTGCCCAGCTGTCTGCTGCTTACCCCAGGCCCACGTGCAGCCCAGCGCAAGCCGCGGCGCACATGCACTTCCGGCAGCGGTGCACCATGGGACTTGCAGTTCGCGGTAAAAGGATGCGTCCTGGGCGTGGCGGCCGCGCTGCATGTTGGGAGCTATAGGCGCCGCGAGTCATGCTGGGGGCGCTAGGCGCTGAAGGGAGATGAAGTCCCCCTGGGCTCGCTACGTCCGTCGCCCGACAGGTTCTGGAGGACATTAGCCCCGTGCTGTAGGAGAAAACGGTCCCGGAACCGCCCTTCGCCTTTACTGGGCGACCCCCGGACTTAGACAGGACAATGGCTTCCCCGCGTCCTCATTGGCTGAGCGTCCCGTTGCGTCACTCGGAGGCGCCCCCGTGCGCCGCCGCGCCCGAGTCCCAGAGGCTTCTGGGTAGCGGTTTACCCCCGCCCCCTGCGTCTGCGCCTTCCTTTCCCTCCCTGCCGCCGCCGAGGTCGCACGCGTGAGGCCTCTCCGCCGCCGAGTGAGTGGGGCGGCCGGGCCGTGGGTGCCGGGGCCGTGGGGGTGGGAACGGTCCGCGGGGCGGGTGGCCTCGCCAGGGCGGGGGCCTCCGGGGTGAGCCTCGCGCGGCCTCGTTCGGCCGGCGCGGCGACCCCGGGGTCGGGTGGCGGGAGGCCGCGGGGGTAACGCCGCCGCCGCGCGCTCTCCGCCCGCCGCAGGATGCGCTACGTGGCTTCCTACCTGCTGGCTGCCCTCGGGGGCAACTCCTCCCCCAGCGCCAAGGACATCAAGAAGATCCTGGACAGCGTCGGCATCGAGGCGGACGACGACCGGCTCAACAAGGTAGCTGCCCCCGCGGGCCCGGGGGCCTGGCTGCTGCCTGATCCGGTTTTCCGCCCGGGCAGCGCAGTGAACGTGCTGCAGAGTTTGGGAAGCGGCTTGTGTCCGTCTGGGTAGCCAAGAAAGGAGAAGGGCACGGGGGAGGCAAAGCCCGGACCAGCACAGTTGAGAAGCTTAATGGAGGCGGGTTGTATAACATAAAACAAGTAAGAAAAGGCAAAGTCTGCTTCAACTTCATGCAGCTTGTATGAAACAACTTTTTTTGTGTGTTTGTTTCTTGAGTCAAGATCTGGTTTTGTCTGCCAGGCTAGAGTGCAGTGGCCTCATCACATCTCACTGCAGCCTTAAACTCCTGGACTTAGGCGATCCTCCTACCTCAGCCTTCCGAGTAGCTGGGATTACAAGGCCTATGCCACTACGCCCAGCTAAGTCTTTGTTGTCGTTAGATACGGGATCCAACTATGCTTGCGCAGGCTGGTCACTAAAATGCTGTTTTAGTGTCTGGTCAATATAAGTAACAAAATGTTTTGTATTTTTTTTGTTAGTATTGTGTCTTAGAATTCTAGTGTCTAGTTTGCACCTACAGCATATATTACCTGAAAAGAGTCACATGCAGCTAATACCATGTTTCCCCGATAATAATACAGGGTGTTATATTTTTCCTCAAGAAGACACCCTAGGCCGGGCGCAGTGGCTCACGCCTGTAATCCTAGCACTTTGGGAGGCCGAGGCGGGCGGATTGCTCCAGATCAGGAGTTTGAAACCAGCCTGAGCAAGAGCGAGACCCCGTCTCTACTATAAATAGAAAGAAATTAATTGGCCAACTAATATATATAGAAAAGAATTAGCCGGGCATGGTGATACATGCCTGTAGTCCCAGCTACTTGGGAGGCTCAGGCAGGAGGATTGCTTGAGCCCAGGAGTTTGAGGTTGCTGTGAGCTAGGCTGACGCCACGGCACTCACTCTAGCCTGTGCAACAAAGCAAGACTCTGTCTCAAAAAAAAAAAAAAAAAAGACACCCTAGGGCTTATTTTCAGGGGATGTGCTATTTTTTTTAGTACAGTACAACAATCTACATTTATTCAAATTCAGTTAAGTTATCTTCTTCTGGAATATCATCATAACTTTCCAAACCCTGAATTCATTCCTGAATTTCTTGCGACTCTATTTCCTTTAGAACCATTGGCCCCAATCTCTCATATCGAGCAATAGAGCTCTCATGGGGCAGATGAGAAGGGCTGCTGGTCGTCTTTTCCGCTCCTTGACGAAATGCATGGGTTGTGCACATACGCTATGTAGCCACATCCATCACTGAGTCTTATTTTTGGAGTAGGGCTTCTATTTCGCAAATGTTTAGAAATCCTATTAGGGCTTATTTTATGGGTAGGTTTTATTTCCCGGGAAACACAGTAGTTACCTGTTGGTTTAAGGCTGGGCGCCGTGGCTCACGCCTGTAATCCTAGCACTCTGGGAGGCCGAGGCGGGCGGATTGCTCCAGATCAGGAGTTTGAAACCAGCCTGAGCAAGAGCGAGACCCCATCTCTACTATAAATAGAAAGAAATTATTTGGTCAACTAATATATATACATAGAAAATTAGCCAGGCATAGTGGCGCATACCTGTAGTCCCAGCTACTCGGGAGGCTGAGGCAGGAGGATTGCTAGACCCTGGAGTCTGAGGTTGCTGTGAGCTAGGCTGACGCCACGGCACTCACTCTAGCCTGGGCAACAAAGTGAGACTCTGTCTCAAAAAAAAAAAAAAAGAAACCCAGAGCATTTTTCCATGTAGTACTCCTACCCTAGCTCTAGAAGACGGGTCATGGCCAGGGATGCAGTTGCATATCTCTGGTAACTGCTGGCTGTGGTTGTGTCTTCCAGGTCATCAGTGAGCTGAATGGGAAAAACATTGAAGATGTCATTGCCCAGGGTGAGTTTATTCGGAGAGGATGTTCATTTTCATGGTCCATCCTAATCCCTGCTGGCCCCCTGTGGCCTGCCAGGTTTCGCTTGTGGACTAGAGCACCCTAGAAGCTTCACCCAGAGAGTGAGCAGAGCTTCAGCTAGCTCATGTCACGGATGCTTCTAGACATTAGGAGCAGGACAGCAGGGGGTGCCTTGCACTTTGACTCCACCTGCTGGCGGCCCTACCTCTTGTGCCTGACTGCTCCTAGCCCTGAGTCCTTTCCCCCAGGATTTCTCTGAAACTTGGCATCTGTACAACTGGGCTTTTGTCAACAATTCTCACCACGGTGTTTCCGTGAAGGGGCGGGACTGAGGGTGTCAGGGATGGCCACAGGCTTCTGCTCCCTTCACTGGGCAGATGGTTTTCTGTTGGCATCAGGCTGGAGCTGATGGGACTTGTTTGTAAGTTGAGCTGTTTGGGACGCCACTCCTGTCCCTGTGCATGTGACCTGGCAAGGCCAACTCAGCAAACAGCCCGTTCCATGAGCTCATCGCTATGGCCAGAGATCTGGGTGCTGGGGCAGCAGACTGGTGCCCTGCCTGGTTAGAAACATGTTTGTGTCCCCTTACCTCCAGGGTAAGGGAGCAGAATTCCTAGAAGGCAAGTTTTAGGTAGAAAAATTGCTTTGGCTAGACAGGGTAGGGGCATAGAGAATTGTCAGGCTGTGAGTGTGAAGAGGGCTCTGGGTGTGGGGCATGGGGAGTGACATCCTGAGTTCTGGAAGAAGGGAGCTCTCAGTGGCACTGTATGACGGGGCCCGGATGTGTTGGCTTCACTGTGCCGTGCCTGGTGCAGTCTGGTTTCCCCAGGTCTCTGCAGCCTTTGGAGCAACCTTCCAGACCGGGCACCTGCTCTGCTCTCACCTTCCCCCTCCTTACGCAGGTATTGGCAAGCTTGCCAGCGTGCCCGCTGGTGGGGCTGTGGCCGTCTCTGCTGCCCCAGGTGCTGCAGCTCCTGCTGCTGGTTCCGCCCCCGCTGCAGGTGAGTGGAGGCCTGTGAAGGGCCTGAGGCTCAGACCAGGTCCCCACTGCGGTGTCCCTGGGAGGCTGTCCCTGGCCGTGGGCTGTGCTCACTGTGCTCTCCACTTTTCCACAGCAGAGGAAAAGAAAGACGAGAAGAAGGAGGAGTCCGAAGAATCAGATGACGACATGGGATTTGGCCTATTTGATTAAATTCCTGCTCCCCTGCAAATAAAGCCTTTTTATGTATCCCTTGAGTGTCACGAGAGCATTTTGTCAGAGTCTGGCCTCTGCCACTGCCACAGCCCAGGTTCCGTCACGGGGCAGGTGTGGGGCTGCAGTGGGCTGCGAGGTCGGTGGGGAAGGGGTTACTAGGCAGAGTGAGCATGAATCAGGGAGTCTGGTCTCACAGCTGCCTGAGGCCACTTCCTTGGGTCTTGAGCAGTTTCCTGGGTTGGGGGGACACCCAGGAAAACTTTCTTCAAAAGTGTGGACAGCAGAGAAGCTGATGTGGAGTGGAGTATCTGGGTGATGTCCAGGGCTCTGCTGTGAGGGTCTTGGTGCCTGGCCAAGGCCAGGGCTGGTGGCCTCTTGGTTTTGCAGATGGAGGCAGGCCCTGGGCCTAGCTTGGGGATTGGGGTGTGTCCCTGGGTTTCTCTGCAGTGCTCACAACTCCATCTTAACGCCTTGAGCTACGTGGGCCGTCACTTCTAGGGCCTGTATTCCCTGCAGTCCATGAGCCAGCCCCTTCCTTGTTGGGCACATGTGGATGGGGCTATGGGCCCTGGGTGGCCTGGAATGTGCTGAGGGCAGAGGCTGCCTCCACCCCCAGGAGATGATCTGCCTCTCCCTTTGCTCAGCATCCTGTTGTCTGGCTGTGTGAGTTGTGCCAGGCCTGCTGGGAGCTGGGGGCGTTGCGGTGGCTTGCCATAGTTGCTGGGAGATGGTTAGGTGATGAGAAGCGCTGAAGATAGCAGGGTGGCTCCAGGCAGACCTCAGGCCACAGCCAAGGCCTGGAGGGGGCAGAAGCCTTGGAAGAAAGTGCTCATGGGGTATTGGAGAGCAGCGGGGAGCCACACAGTCCTGAGATGAGGGGCATCTGGACTGTTAAGCCTCTGGGCGGGGCATAGTGGCTCACACCTGTAATCCTAGCAATTTTAGAGGTCGAGGCAGGAGGATCACTTGAGGCCAGGAGTTAAAGAGCAGCCTGAATGAGCGAGATTAGCCTTTGGCCAGATATTAGCCAGGTGTGGTGGCACCTGCAGTTAGGGGGATCACTTGAGCCCAGGAAGCCCAGAAGTTTGAGGTTTCAGCAAGCTATGATGACGCCACTGCACTCTAGCCTGGGTGACAGGGAGACCCTGGTTGTCCACAGGAGCAGAGAGAAGGGTGGGAGGAAAGCCAGGTGAGGTGTGGAGGAGACTAGAGCCAGGGTGTGTGTGTTGGGGGGAGGTTGCTGGGAATGGGGGAGAAGAGAAAAGACCAAGGCAGGGCCCCAGCTCTGCATGCAGTGTGTGCCTCAGGGCTGGGGTAAGGCGGGCTGTTGACACCCCAGGCTTGGGCAGGGGCCCTCAGAAGGGTGGACCCAGGCTTCAGAGTAGAGCTCACAATTCCAGGCTGAGACCCTAAAGGGAGGGGCCTGATGCTGTGGGGGAGGGGAGGACTTCTTGGGCTGCCAGTGGCCTTCCTGCTTATGGGGGGAGGCCCAGCCCCAGCCAGGATTCCAGGAAGGAGAGCTTTGTTCCTGGCACCCCAGCCTCCCAGGGGCCTGGAGGGACTAATATGTACCCAAAACAGCTGTGGAAATGGGGGCAGAGGTTTCTTTGCACTGGGGCAGCCACCAGCCAAGGCACAACAGTCCCTCAGATGGGGGGAGGGCCTGCACCCTGGCCCTTCCTGGACCTCTCCTTGGGGCAGGGTGCACGAGGACCTTCCTGAGTCGCTGGCTTCCCCCTCAGTGCTCACTCCGTTGAGCCCCTGGACTTCCCAGGATGGCCTAGGGGGTCTGCCCCACGCCCACTGTGCAGCACCCAAGAGTCTAGTCACCAGGGTCTCCTGACACCCCAATCACGCCAATCCAGCTGTACCCTCCGTGCCACCCCAGCCCTCCTTCCCTGCTGCCCAGTGAATTTGCTGCACTGTACCTGCATCCAGAGCATTTTGCCGTGTCCCACGGGCACAGAGAAGGAGTCTAAGTAAATTCAGTCCCACTGCCCAGCTCCACCCTCTCCCTCTGACCTGGCCCCAGCTCCCCTCCCCTTGGTCCCCCACCCTGGGGACTTCCATGTGCTGTTGGCTGCCTGGGCAGCCCTATGACCTTGTCAGAGCTCAATTCAGCGGCAGCTCCCCAGGGAAGCCCCCCAGAATCTCTGCGGTGCCCATACACTCGGTTACCTCCTCCTCTCACTCCTCATTTTGAGCTTGTGTAGACAATGCCCGCCGGCCCCTAGTAGGGCAGGTCTGGGTTGACCTTAATCCACTCTGTGGGATGGCTGGGAGCACGGGGTGGGGGTGGGGAGGACTGGATAGCATGACCCCAGAGGGCCCTGTCCTGGGGAGGTCCTGGCCTGACTTCTTGGACTGAGCCTGGGTGGGGGACAGCCCCAAGCCCTAGACCCTTTGCTGCGCTCACACCAGCTGGGGCCTGAACTCACCTCCCGCCTGGGACACGCTGCCTCCCGCCACCCCGACCTGGGCAGACCCCTCGTTGGAGGGGTGCAGTGAGGTACAGGGCTAGATCCTGGATCCAAACCAAGCCTGGCCTGCTCCACAGTAGGCGAAAAATGCGGAAAAGGGGAGGAGGGTGACATCACCCGAGCGCGCTCCACCTCCCGGGGCAATTAGCGGGGGCGGGGCGCCCCAGTCGACCCAGATAGACCCCGCAGCGCGAGGGGCCAGGGTCAGACCCACCACAGACCTAGGTGACAGGCAGAGAGGTCCCCAAGGGCTGCGGGGGGAGGGGTGGTGGGAGCGGGCCGACGCCTGGACCTTGGGGCGCGGGTCAGTGAAGCTGGGGTCCCCCTGGGAAGGGTTTGTGTGACTCGCATCGGCCTTGGGTGTTTCCAGAGCCCGCAGGTGAACCAGCGGGTCCTGGCGGCCCGAGACCGAGTGGCTGTTGTCGGGTCCTGATCCGCGCTGTCGCTGTGTACCTGCCCCGGGCCATCTCCTCCGGACCCCGGACCGGTGGGTGCGGCGGGCACCCCAGAGGGAGGGACAGCGGGTGCCCCAATCCGTACGAGGCACCCCAGGCTCCGGGCCAGGGTCGTCCCTCCGCACCCCAGGCCGCCGCGGGGAGGCCGGGGGGTGGGGCGCGCGGCGGCGGGGCGGCAGGTGTCGCGGCCCCCGGGCGGAAGGGGCGGGCGGGCGGGGCCCGTGAGGGGCGGGGCCAGCGGGGCGGGGCCCCAAGGGCGCGGCCGTTCCCCGCGCGCCCCGATTGGTCCTCGCGGCCCGGCCCGGCCCCGCCCCGCCGCTCGCCCCACACTAAAGGCGCCGCCTCCGCCGCGGCCCCGCAGCGTCTCCGCCCAGCCGGCGGGGACTCGGAGCTAGACTCGCGCAGGACCCGCGGCTCGCAGAGCCGGAACGGACCCCGGCGCCGCCGCCGCGATGTTCCCCCGGGAGACGACGTGGAACATCTCGTTCGCGGGCTGCGGCTTCCTCGGCGTGTACCACATCGGCGTGGCCTCCTGCCTCCGCGAGCACGCGCCCTTCCTGGTGGCCAACGCCACGCACATCTACGGCGCCTCGGCCGGGGCGCTCACGGCCACGGCGCTGGTCACCGGGGCCTGCCTGGGTGAGCGGGCCGGGGGCCGGGCGGGCGGGGAGTGCGGGGCGCCGTGGGGTGCGGGGCGCCGTGGGGACGGGTCTGCGTCTGCCCCGGGACCCCGGCCGAGGCTCCGGGCCGGCGCGCTGGCCCGGGGGCGGGACCAGGTTTGTTTTGCTCCGAGAGTGCCCACGGGGTCGGGCCCGGCGCGCTGCAGAGGCCGCGGCTGCCGCCCAGGGCCCGCCTCTTGGGCGCAGAGGTCGGGGGGCGGGCAGGTGCGGCAGAAGCTGTTTCATTGGAAAGCGAAAGTCGCTCATGGGCGGGACCGTGAGAGTCGGAGGAGGGACCTAGGCCGCCCCTGTCACCCTCGACATCCGACTGGGTGCCAGCGGTCACTGTGTCCCGGGGCTCCGCGTCCCGGGCGGCCATCCCAGGGGCCCTGGTATGGGGGTGGCCTCCGAGGGGCGCGTGGGCACTGTGGCTTAGTCCCCCCGCCCAGGGGCCCTGGAGAAGGGCCTGGCTCCCCAGCCGTGGGCCATGATGGGGTAGGGAGCGTCAGGACTCTGCAGCTGGGGTTCCTGGGCCTGTGCGCTGGGCCGGGCCTCCCCGTTCACACACCCCCAGCTGCCACGTGGGGGAGATGTTTACAGCACACAGAGCGCTCGCGGCGTCCTGGGAACTGCTGCCCAGCCCTCTGCCCTGAGGGCAGCCAGGGTGACAGCGGTGTCCTGCTCAGCAGGAGCCTGTCCAGGGTTCACCCCAGCCCCCTTCCCACGACCTTTGTTCCAGGTGGGGGTGCAAGGAGTGCAGCTCTAAGTGTCAGGACCTGGAGGGGGCGGCGGGGAGGGTTCACGCCTGTGGCTCACCCCTTCCCTCACAGAGGCCTTGGCCGGTGCCTCTCACCCACCTGCTGGCCTCAGGACATACCTAGGTCCCTGGCACCTGCGTGGAAGGCACTACTCCCATGGGGCCTCCCTGACTCCACTCCCAGCAAGGCTCCTTCTCCAGGGGTCTCGGGCAGCTGGAGCGCCCACGTTGGCAGGTGTTGGCTGAGGAGAGCCCCTCGCCCAACATTGCCCCACTCGGGGCCAGGGTGGTGGTCCCAGAGGAGGGCGTGGTCCTTAGCTCCTCTCCTGGGTGCCATGACCGCTCCTGGGGGTGGCTCTGCTCTGGTGTTGTCCTGGGCAGCACCCGTGGGTCCCCAAGAGGAGGGTTGTGGGAGCTGGCTCTGGGCTGCAGTGGGACCCAGGTGTGTCTCCCAGGTGGTGGCCCCCACTGCTTCCGGCTCAGTGCTCCCACCTGTGCGGCTGGGCTGGGCCGGACCCCAATCCCTGGGCACCCTCCGAGGGAAACAAACCTGGTCCCACCCCCGGATCTCGCCAAGTGGGTGAAAGCTGAGGCCAGTCAGAGTTGAGCCTCTGCCTACCCCCTCCTCGGCTGGATGCCACGCCAGGCCCAGTGACTCATGGGGACAGGCAGTTGGGAAATACAGGGCAGAGGGCAGGTCCTGGTCCCAGTTGGCCAGCCCCTGCTGTCTGCTACTCCGGAAGTGGTGGCTGGCCTGCCTGTCTTTCCCCAGGGACAGGTGACAAATCTCAACTGTGGGCGGGGCCCCATCGTGGACACTGGGAGCCCACCGGGTTCAAGGGAGGGGCCCCACGTCTGTGTGCCGTGGGCGCCTGGGCGTGGAGCGTTGGGGGGAAGGTGGGTCGCTAAGCCAGGAGTGCTGCCCTCTGAGCTTGACCCTGCTATTCCAGGTGAGTCTGGTGCCAACATCATCGAGGTGTCTAAGGAGGCCCGGAAGCGGTTCCTGGGCCCCCTGCACCCCTCCTTCAACCTGGTGAAGACCATCCGTGGCTGCCTGCTGAAGACCCTGCCTGCCGACAGCCACGAGCGTGCCAATGGGCGCCTGGGCATCTCCCTGACCCGCGTCTCGGATGGTGAGAATGTCATTATATCCCACTTCAACTCCAAGGAGGAGCTCATCCAGGTGAGGCCCGGTGGGGCCAGTTGGGGGTGCAGAGTGAACCCCAAGGCCCCTGCTCACCACCTCCCTCTCTGTCCCTGCCCCGAAGGCCAATGTCTGCAGCACCTTCATCCCTGTGTACTGCGGCCTCATCCCTCCCTCCCTCCAGGGGGTGGTGAGTATTCCCGCCTGGCCTGGCCCTGGGCACCTTGTGTGGGATGATGAGAGCCAGCTACTGTCTGGGCTGTGGGACAAGGGAGCAAAGAAGGAGGCCATCAGAGCCCTGTCCCCTACCCCGCACCGTGCCACCGCCTGTTGCCTCACTTCCCCGTGTTACTCAAGAGGCAGGCCAGCCCGGTGGAGACGCACACTTCCTGTGGCTGTCCACCCCCTGCCCCCACTGTCCGGCCATCTGCTCAGTGTCCCGGCTGGCCTGTGGTCAGCGCCCAGTGGGGAAAGGGCTCGGATGAAATGATAGCCACCGGGTAGGGCCCTCCTGCCAGTGGGCTGAGTGGGGTGGCCCGCAGGCCCTGCACCACGTGACCCTGTGTCTGTGTCGTGCTGAAGCGCTACGTGGACGGCGGCATTTCGGACAACTTGCCACTCTACGAGCTGAAGAACACCATCACAGTGTCCCCTTTCTCGGGCGAGAGTGACATTTGCCCGCAGGACAGCTCTACCAATATCCACGAGCTCCGGGTCACCAACACCAGCATCCAGTTCAACCTGCGCAACCTGTACCGCCTCTCCAAGGCCCTCTTCCCACCCGAGCCCATGGTGAGCCCGCGCTGGTGTGACTGTGGCCTGCACAGCCGGCGTCTCACTGAGCTCCAGGGGAGACAGCTGCCCCTTCCACTTATATCCCCAGTGCCCCCGTGGGGCGGGGTGGCTTGGGGACATGTGCAGCCTCTTCCGTTGTGCTGTGGCCCGCACAGCCTCTCTAGGGGCAGTCTGTCCAGCCTCTGTTCAGCCTGGATCTTGTTCTGGATCCAACATACCCCGTGTTTCCCCGAAAACAAGAGCTACCCATAAAATAAGCCCTGGCAGGATTTCCAAGCATTTGCGCAATAGAAGCCCCACCCCGAAAATAAGACCTAGTGACGGGCGTGGCTACACAGCTTATCTGCACAACCCATGCATTTTCGTGGCGGAGCGCGAAAGAGGAGGATCAGCCCTTCTCATCTGCCCCGTGAGAGCTCCATTGCCCGACATGAGAGATGGGGGCCGATGGTTCTAAAGGAAATAGAGTCGCAAGAAATTCAGGATGGAATTCGGGGTTTGGAGAGTGATGATGATGTTCCAGAAGAAGACGACTTAACTGTATTTGAATAAATGTAGATTGTTGTACTGTACTTAACCACTTTGGTACAACACTCACTGGCCACAAAACCTTGCCCACAGCCGGCACTCACAGTCTGCACAGTAGTCTGTGCTGTGCATTGACGACCAATCTGTTTTGCTCTTGTGTGATGAGGAAAGCTTTAAAGCACTAAAAGCTTGTTTTACTTTATAGGCAGCTTTACTTGTAGTGTAAATCAGAATAGGTAACATACACATATATGTTTTTATTACGTTATTTTTAAATGTTCACAATTTTATTATTTTATTTTGAGACAGAGTCTCACTCTTTTGCCCGAAGTAGAGTGCTGTGGCATCAGCCTAGCTCACGGCAACCTCAAACTCCTGGGCTCAAGTGATCCTCCTGCCTCAGCCTCCCGAGTAACTGGGACTACAGGCATGCGCCATCATGCCCAACTAAATTTTTTCTATATATTTTTAGTTCGCCAATTAATTTCTTTCTATTTTTAGTAGAGATGGGGTCTCACTCTTGCTCAGGCTGGTTTCGAACTCCTGACTTTGAGCAATCCGCCTGCCTCAGCCTCCCAGAGTGCTAGGATTACAGGCATGAGCTACCACGTCCGGGCCACAATGTTATTTTTATTTGTTTATTTATTTTATTTTTTTGAGACAGAGTCTCGCTTTGTTGCCCAGGCTAGAGTGAGTGCCATGGCATCAGCGTGGCTCACAGCAACCTCAAACTCCTGGGCTCAAGCAATCCTCCTGCCTCAGCCTCCCGAGTAGCTGGGACTACAGGCACGTGCCACCATGCACGGCTAATTTTTTCTATATATATTAGTTGGCCAATTAATTTATTTCTATTTATAGTAGAGGCAGGGTCTCGCTCTTGCTCAGGCTGGTTTCGAACTCCTGACCTCCAGCAATCCGCCCGCCTGGGCCTCCCAGAGTGCTAGGATGACAGGCGTGAGCCACCGCGCCCGGCCTCACAATTTTATTTATTTTTTTTTTATTTTTTTTGCTTTTTCGTCAGAAATGGACTACGAACTTCTCTTTTTTTTTTATTTTTTTTTCTTTTTTTTGCCACAATTTTATTTTGATAAATGAAAAATGAGAAAAGTCATATCACGGCTCTCGGCTAAAAATCAACATGGGTGTTCATCTGTGGCTATCAACTATATTCGACGCTGGTACTGAAGTGGTTAAAAAAAAATAATACATCCCCTGAAAATAAGCCCTAGGGCGTCTTCTTAAGGAAAAATAAATATAAGGCCCTGTCTTATTCTGGGGGAAACACGGTAGGTCGTTGGGGGTTGGGGTTGGAGGTGGCTGCCGAAGGGAGCCCGGGGACTCTAAGGGGGCAGAACGGGGCGTGCCTGACCCCCTCTGCTCACATCTACCCGTCCCCGCCGCAGGTGCTTCGGGAGATGTGCAAACAAGGCTACCGGGACGGCCTGCGCTTCCTGCGGCGGAACGGTGCGTGGGCTGGCGGGGCGGGCTGGCGGGCGGGCTGGCGGGCGGGGTGGGCCAGGCACGCTCTGCAGCCCTGTCCTGCTCAGGCGGCAGGTGCGATGGCCACGCTGATCGCCTATCCCTCTGCCTTCTTACCTCGCCCCAGGCCTCCTGAACCAGCCCAACCCCTTGCTGGCACTGCCCCCCGCCCACCCCGGTGCCCCTGAGGAGGAGGCCGAGGAAGAGGCCGCAGAGAGGGCCCAAGTGGAGGATCCCCTGCAGCCGCCCAGGGAAGATCACATCCTGGAGCACCTGCCGGCCCGGCTCAATGAGGGTGCACACCGGGGGAAGGGGCGGAGACCCTGGGAGAAATTGAGGCCCGAGTGGCCCTGGGGTCCCCTGCCAGCCGCCAACCTGCCATCCGTGTCCGCCCGCAGCCCTGCTGGAGGCCTGCGTGGAGCCCAAGGACCTGATGACCACGCTCTCCAACATGCTGCCCGTGCGCCTGGCCACGGCCATGATGGTGCCCTACACTTTGCCCCTGGAGAGCGCCGTGTCCTTCACCATCCGGTGTGCGCCGCGGGGGTCGCGAGAGGGGTGCTGGGGCCTGAGCTTCGGGATTGTCCACTAGCAGCGGCCTGCCGCTCGGGGAAGGCGGGGGGCGCAGGTGCCGCGGGTGGGCGCGAGGGCCCGGCCGTGGCCCTGACGCCGTGCCCTTCACCCCCCTCGGCAGCTTGCTGGAGTGGCTGCCCGACGTTCCTGAGGACATCCGGTGGGTGAAGGAGCAGACCGGCAGCATCTGCCAGTACCTGGTCATGCGCGCCAAGAGGAACCTGCGCAGCCGCCTGTCCGCCAGGTGAGCCCGCCCGCCGCCCGCCCTGCGCCCCCAACCCCTGCGGCCAGCGCGTCTGGGGGGGGGGCGGGGGGCCTCCCATTGAAGCACCACCCCCCCCCCCCCGTGGTCCCGCCCCTCCCGCAGGCTGTCGGGGCAGGTGGAGCTGCGCCGCGCCCAGTCGCTGCCCTCCGTGCCGCTGTCGTGCGCCGCCTACAGCGAGGTGCTCCCCAGCTGGATGCGCAACAACCTCTCGCTGGGGGACGCGCTGGCCAAGTGGGAGGAGTGCCAGCGCCAGCTGCTGCTGGGCCTCTTCTGCACCAACATGGCCTTCCCGCCGGACGCCCTGCGCATGCGCGCGCCCGCCGGCCCCGCCCCCGCGGACCCCGCGCCCGGGCCGGGCCTGCCCCCCTGCTGAGCGGCTCCGGGCGGGCCCCCGGGGCCCCCTGGGGTCCGCGGGCTGAGCACCCGGCCCCCGCAGCAACCTTCCTGCCCTGTGAGTCGGGGGAGGGGGCTGGCCCAGACCCGATCCCAGCCCTCTCCCCGACCCTCTGCGGAGTGAGGCGACGGTCCCCCCTTGCAGCTGCCAAGGGGGGGCTTTGCCTCGAGCCTCCGCAGCCACTCACTAGCAGCAGCGGTGCTGGGGGGGGGGCGCGCTCGGAGTACCTCCCCCTCCGCCACGGAGGCCTCACCTGTGCCTTAACCTTCCAGCGCTACTCCTGAGAACCTCGCACCTGCGCCTCCCTCCCCCTTTTCCACGTTTTGCTGCAGACTGTTAAGATTTATTTATTTTCGCCGAAGCAGATGTAATAAATGCCACAGCTCAGCCTCTGCCTACTTCACTTGCGTGTGACTCCGCTTCCCTCACCCACCGGGAGGCGTGGCAGACAGGGGCTGCCCCCTGCCCCCGCTGACCAGGGTCTCCACAGCCGCAGGGCACGTCTCCTAGGTCGCACTCTCTGCGGGCACTGGGGGCCTGGAGTCCGAGGGGTTCCCGCCCACCCCTCTAGCTGGGACCGCAGGCCCCTCCCTCTGCCCCCCGAGGCCCCCTGGCTGACCTTGGGGCCCAGCTTCGTGAGAGCCAGTGGAAATATCTGGCACCAAGATCCTCGATAAAGGACGACTAAAATGTTTGCAAAAGGTGGAGTCCGCACGTCCACTCCACACGGCGATATGGCTGGGGCGTGGGGCTGCTTCTGGGGCTGGATGGCAGTGGAGGGTGAGGCTCCTGGAGCTGAATGCCAGGGTCCTGGGAGTGCTGGGCCCCTGCTCCACCTTGGGCGTTTGGCCCAAAGCTCTGTGTTCCTCTCCCATCATTGCAAGCCTCCCCGGCCAGGTGCACATGCCTTCCTGTTCCCCTGGCCCCACGTACTGTCTCCTGCCAGTATATACCGTGTTTCCCCGAAAATAAGACAGGGTGTTATATTTGGTTTTCCTCAAGAAGACACCCTAGGGCTTATTTTCAGGGGATGTGCTATTTATTTAAGTATGGCACAACAATCTACATTTATTCAAATGCAGTTAAGTCGTCGTCTTCTGGAACATCATCATCACTCTCCAAACCCCGAATTCCACCCTGAATTTCTTGTGACTCTATTTCCTTTAGAACCACTGGCCCCCATCTCTCCTGTCGAGCCACAGAGCTCTCACGGGGCAGATGAGAAGGGCTGCCCGTCTTCTTTCCCGCTCCATGACGAAATGCACGGGTTGTGCAGATGCGCTGCGTAGCCACGCCTGTCACTAGGGCTTATTTTCGGGGTAGGGCTTCTATTGCGCAGGTGCTTAGAAACCCTGCTAGGGCTTATTTTATGGGCAGGTCTTATTCTCAGGAAACACGGTAGGAGGGGTCTACCGTATTCAGGCAGGTCCTAGCTGAAGGGCGCTCCACCTTGCTCAGGAGGACACACGGTTCCCTGAAAGCATCCTCTGTGGGGAGTGGGGCAGCGGGTAGAATAAGGCCAACTCCCCCCCACTCCTAACCAAAAAAAGACCCATGGGGTGAGGGGTGCAGGTGCAGGCTTGGCTGGCTACCCAGACCTCTTAGCCCTGCCAGGCCCAGCCCCCACCTGCCCCTCCCAGAAGGCGTGGGGCAGCTGTGGCGACAGACCCCAGCCAACAATAACGGTTGGTTGTGGGACCTGGGACCGGGCGAGCCGGCCAGGCAGGTCCCTGGTGAGCCCGTGCCAGGGGCCACCCCCCTCGGTCTCAAGGTCCTGTCCTGTAGGCACAACCTGTGGTGGTTCAGCTGTGTCCGGGCCTTTTCCCTGCAGAAGCACAGGCCGAACCGTCACCCCCACCCCAGCACTGCCGGGCAGGACAGCCAGGCGGGCCCTCCAGGTGGGTGCAGGGGCTGGGCTGGGGCTGGGAGGGGACCCTCGGAAGTGGATGGGGCTTCCTCCCCCGGCAGGAGGGCGGCACTCGGGCCTCACCCAGCTCCCCTTCCAGTCCTCCCACAAGGAGAACTCCAGGCAGGGCTGTGCCCCTACAGGGGTGCTGTGCTACCTGGGAAGGTGGGGTCTCCCCCAGCCCCCCCTCATATGCACTCAACACTGGCAAGTTAAATGCTGTTTTCTAGTATATGTGTACATTGCTTACGAATATGAAAAACCAAAATTGAGAGAGTACCGAGAAAAAGTAAAGCCTCCCCACCCACCCCTAGAGATAACCACTGAAGGCATTTGGTCTATTTCCTGCCCTGGCTTTTCCTACACACACTTTTTTGGCGCCTTACTTGGGCTCCTCCGGACAGGGGCGAGGGGTCAGCTGTCGCTGGTGTCAGCTCCCCGTCCCCGCCAGCCTTGCCCCTGCTCCGGGGTGGGTCCCCAGGTCTCCAGGGGACTGCGCTGCCCCACTGCTCTGCTGGGACAGACGCTCGGGCCCGCTGGGGGTCCGGACTTCGTCCTTACGAGAGGAGGGGACGCGGCGACCGCAGCACAGGGCGGCCGCTTCGCCTCGAGCCAGCCCGCGCAGGGGTCTCGGCGCCTGCAGGCAGCGGGGGCCGCGCCCCGCGGGAGCCCCAGGCGCGCAGCCCGGGTCCGAGCGGGGCGGGGCGCGCTGCGCGTTTCCGGGAGGAGAGGTCCGGGCGCGCGGCAGGTGCGGCGGCGGCTCAGCTCGCAGGTAGGAGCTCACGAGTCTGGCCGCTGAGGTCCCACCGCCACGCCCGCCAGCCCGCAACGCCCCTCCCGGCCGCCGTGGGGGCGGGGGGCGCGGACCCTGCGCGTGGCGATCGGGGACTTTGGTTGCCCCTCGGGGCGCGCGGTGGCAGGGCGCGCGGTGGCAGCGGCGGGCTTGGCCCCCAGAGGTGCGGGGAGCGCGAGCTGCTCGCGGGCCCCACCCGGCCAGCCCTTCCTTCTCGCTCGCTGGAGCCCGGCTGCAACGCAGTTTCCGGCTGGAGGGACCGCCGGTCCAGCCCTGGAGCCGCCGGCGGGGTGACGACCCTGCCCCGGTGAGGCGACTAAGCGGCCTGGGGGGCAATGGCCCTGGTCCCCCGTGTCCCCTCCTCTCACCCGCCGCTTCCTCGGACCTGCCATCTCTGGAGATCTCCCCCCTCCAAGGAATATGGGTGGGGGAGGATCCCAGCGTCCCAGGTCTGGAGGGGGGCGGGGAGGTGCTGCCAAGCTAGGCAGTAACTTAGGGAAGTCCCGGCTCAGGACGTTGTGGGAACAACAGGTGGTTCCAATTAGGGGGCGGATCATCCCTGCAAGGGGGTGGGGAGGGAAGCCCCAGAAGGTTCTGGGATGGGGAGGGGGCGGGCCCCAGTGGGAGGCAGAAGGGGTGCTAGGCCCAGAATCTGGGGTGCTCCTGACAAGGAAAGGCACAGGGAACCCAACGTTGGGACCTTGAATCTGCAGCCGGGACCCAGTGTGGGGGAAGGGAGGAGTTTCCTCTGCCTGCCAGCTGTCAGGGGACGGACAGGGTGCACAGGCCTGGCCAGGCACTAGGGACGTGGCTAGGGCTGGCGGAGTCCTCCCGCCGTGTCCGCCCCAGCTGGAGATGTGGCGGGGTCCTCCCGGGCAGACCACTCTCCGCCTCCCCTCTGCTGCCAGAGCCCACCCCCCCTCATCACAGGGTCTCCTGCAGGGAGCTCCCCAGACTGCTGCACCCCAACTCTCCAGCCCCCTGTCATGCTACAGCCCTGAGTCTGGTCTCCCCACCAGTGAGTGACCCCCCAGGTCTGCCTGGCCTTCCCCCCACCTTCCCACCTACCTGGCTGAGCCTTCTGCCCCCTCGCCTCCCTCATTTAACAGCTCACAAGCCAGAGACCCCCTGCTCCCATGGCCAGTGCTGGGAACCCTGGGGCCCGAGAGGCCCAGGAGGAGGATGGGGAGAAGGCAGGGGGCTCCTCTGGGCCCCGAGGGCCTGTGCTGGAGCAGGCCCAGGAGCTCTTTCTGCTGTGCGACAAGGAGGCCAAGGGCTTCATCACCCGGCACGACCTGCAGGTGAGTCCCCAGCCCCAAGGGACTGGCCAGGCCCAGAGCTCACCTCCGCTGGCCGCTCATCTCTGCCATTCTCACCTGACCAGGGCCTGCAGAGCGACCTGCCCCTCACACCCGAGCAGCTGGAGGCCGTATTTGAGAGCCTAGACCAGGCCCACACGGGCTTCCTCACTGCCCGCGAGTTCTGCCTTGGCCTGGGTGAGCTCAGAGCCCTGCCCACCCCAGCTGCCCAGGGATCTGCCCAGGGATCCGGAGGCCCTCCCTCGGCGGGCCGGCACCTGTGGCCCTGTGTGTGTGTGGGGCAGCCTGTGCCTCTCCCGCGCCTCCCTGCAGGGCACACGCAGGTGTCTGTGCGCGCAGGTGCCACCGGCAGCCGCCGCTGCCGTGCAGCCTGCGGGGTGGCCTTCCTGCCCCGCACTCCCTCTCCTGAGCCAGTCCCCGCTGGGGCTGGGAGCGTGGCTGTCACCTCTCATTGCCAGGCCAGTAGGACCAGAACAAGGAAGAAAAACAGGAAGCCGGGCCCTGAGACAGGACAGGATATGTGTTGGGGGCCAGCGGGACCCAGCCAGGGTGGTAACTCAGCCTTGGTCACCGCGTCGCTCCTTCCCGCCCGCAGGGAGGTTTGTGGGGGCGGAGTCGGCCCAGGGCGCGACGCCCTCCCGGACTCCTGAAGAAACCTTTGAGTCGGGCTGGTCGGCTGCGCAGGGCCCCTTTGGGGACTCTCTGGAGGAGGAAGAGGAGGAGGAGGAGCGATTCTACGCTGCGCTGGAGCAGCTGGGGGTGGCCCCGGTGCTGGGCGAGTGAGTCGGTGCTGGCCGCGCTGCCCGGTTCCCTCTGGCGCGCTCTCTTGTTCTGCACATTCTGTCCCCGTCGCCCGCGTGCCTGCTCCTGCGCAGGTCCTGGGGCCGGTCGGGCCCAGCGGTTCTGTCAGCTGAGACTGCCAGGGAGGTGCCTGCCGTGATTTCCCGCGGAATTTGCATTTCGGGAGGCGGCAGCTGCGGCCGCGGGGAGGAGGGGCGGCGCGGGGCACGGGGCCGCACACACGCTGGCACGGCCCGTGCACGCACACACCCACCGCGCGGGGCACGCACCGACGCTGGTCAGGGGCGACGGCACTCGCGAGAGGAATGCCCCGCACGCGGCACGCCCGTCGGGCTGTGCGGGGACGCAGGCGCCTCCTGGGGGATTGCCCTTGGCGGAGGGGAGCCCGCCAGCTCCAGCTCAGGCCTCCGCCCCCCCCTCGCCCCAGGCAGCGGGCTGTGAGGACGCTCTGGGTCCGGCTGCAGCGCGAGCGGCCCGAGCTGCTGGGCTCTTTCGAGGACGTTCTGATGCGCGCGACGGCCTGCCTGGAGGAGGCGGCCCGGGAGCGGGACGGCCTGGAGCAGGCGCTGCGGAGGTGAGGGCTGCGGGCCGGGCGGGGCCTGGGGGGCTCTAGAGGCGGCGCTGGGGCTGCAGTGCTGGCGAGTCTTCACCCGCCGTCCGCCCTGTCCCTCGGAGGCGCGAGAGCGAGCACGAGAGGGAGGTGCGCTGCCTGTACGAGGACATAGAGCAGCAGCTCCAAGAGCAGCGGCAGCGCCTGCGGAGTCAGGTGGGCCCAAGCCCCGCCCCTCCGGATAGGGCCCGCCCCTCCGGATAGGGCCCGCCCCTCCGGATAGGCCCCGCCCCCTCCGGATAGGCCCCCGACCCCGGGTGACCGCCCCCAGCCCAGGGGGACAGTGCCGGGCCTCTCGCGTCGCCCCCACCCCGCCCCCGCCCCGCCGGGAGCCTCCTCTGCACGGTCTGCAGCCGGCGGAGGCTCAGGGGCCCGGTGCGTCCCAGAACCTCCCCCGGGAGGAGCGGAGAGGCCGCTTGGAGCTGGAGCTGCAGAGCCGCGAGCAGGAGCTAGAGCGCGCGGGCCTGCGGCAGCGGGAGGTGAGCGGCGGCGCCCCGCCCGAGCCCCGTCCCCGGCGACACCCTCGCGCTCCCGGTGTCCTGGAGGCCCTCCGCGCCTCAGTGTCCCCGCCCCGGGACCGTCGGGAGCCGGGGAGAGGGCCGTTCCTCGCCAGCCTCCCCCGCCCCGCAGTTGGAACAGCAGCTGCAGGCCCGCGCCGC